>NC_057712.1:90366138-90367405 GCF_004010195.1 Chiloscyllium plagiosum
AGTCAATCCTCAATCCATACCAGTAGCTCACCTCGAACACCATGGGCCCTCACCTTACTCAGCAGCCTCCCGTGTGGCACCTTATCAAAGGCCTTTTGGAAGTCTAGATAAACCACATCCACTGGGTTTCCCTGGTCTAACCTACTTGTCACCTCTTCAAAGAATTCCAACAGGTTTGTCAGGCACGACCTCCCCTTACTAAATCCATGTTGACTTGTTCTAATCCGACCCTGCTCTTCCAAGAATTTAGAAACCTCATCCTTAATGATGGATTCTAGAATTTTACCAACAACTGAGGTTAGGCTAATTGGCCTATAATTTTCCATCTTTTGTCTTGATCCTTTCTTGAACAATGGGGTTACAACAGCTATCTTCCAATCATCTGGGACTTTCCCTGACTCCAGTGACTTTTGAAAGATCTCAACCAATGCCTCCGCTATTTCCTCAGGCACCTCCCTCAGAACTCTAGGATGTAGCCCATCAGGGCCAGGAGATTTGTTAATTTTAAGACCTTTAGTTTTTCTAGCACTATCTCTTTTGTAATGGCAACCAGACTCAACTCAGCCCCTTGACTCCCTTTAATTGTTGGGATATTACTCATGTCTTCCACTGTGAAGACTGACGCAAAGTATTTATTAAGTTCTCCAGCTATTTCCTTATCTCCCATCACTTGGCTTCCAGCATCAGTTTGAAGTGGCCCAATGTCTACTTTTGCCTATCGTTTGTTACTTATGTATTGAAAGAAACATTTACTATCATTTCTAATATTACTGGCTAGCCGACCTTCATATTTGATTCTTTCCTTCCTTATTTCTCTTTGTTATCCTCTGTTTGTTTTTGAAGCCTTCTCAATCTTCTGATTTCCCAGTGCTCTTGGCCACTTTATAGGATCTCTCTTTTTCTTTAATGCATTTCCTGACTTCCGTTGTCAGCCATGGCTGTCAAATGAGGTAAAAACCATGACTGCTGATGCTGGAAACCAGATTCTGCATCAGTGGTGCTGGAAGAGCACAGCAATTCAGGCAGCATGCGACGAGCAGCAAAATTGACATTTCGGGCAAAAGCCCTTCATCAGGAATAAAGGCAGAGAGCCTGAAGCGTGGAGAGATAAGCTAGAGGAGAGTGGGGGTGGGGAGAAAGTAGCATAGAGTACAATAGGTGAGTGGGGGAGGAGATGAAGGTGATAGGTCAGGGAGGAGAGGGTGGAGTGGATAGGTGGAAAAGGAGCTAGGCAGGTCGGACAAGTCCGGACAAGTCAAGGGGACAG
>NC_057712.1:90368333-90414450 GCF_004010195.1 Chiloscyllium plagiosum
TGATCACCGTGACCTTGCCTTTCTGACATGCCTTCTCTATTTCCCAGTACATGTTACGCCCCTGGTCCTGACCACTGTTAGGAGGTCTGTACATAACTCCCATTATGATTTTTTTGCCTTTGAGATTCCTCAATTCCACACACAGACTCCACAGCATCCGATGCTATGTCATTCAGTGCCATAGATTTAATTTTGTTTTTAACTCACAAGGCAACCCCGCCCCCTCTGCCTGCCTCCCTGTCTTTTCAATACATTGAAAATCCTTGGATGTTTAACTGCCAGTCCTGACCCCCCTGCAACCACATCTCTGTGATGCCTACCACATCATAATCATTCACGATGATCTGTGCCATTAGTTCATCTGCTTTGTTATGAATGCTACGAGCATTCAGGTAAAGTGCCTTCATGCTAACTTTCTTATCATTAGAGATATTGGAAGTCATAAGATGTCCTAAATTATCCTTCCTTTTTGCTGCCTCAAGTTTAAATCCGCCTGCACACATGCTATCCTGCTGCTTATCTTTCCATTTAACTCCATACTCCCTGTCACTTTCACTTTCCCTTCCCGCCAACTCAGAAGTTTAAAGTTCTACTGACCAACCTATTTATCCTCTTCGCTAGGACATCCTCTTGCTGCTATAACCGTTACAAACTCACTGCTTACCACATGGAAGACATCGCTGTGCTTTATCTTGACTCCATCCAACCATCCACTGCTGCAGGTGAATTCCTTGCAATCCATCCTCTTTTCTAGACTAACTCCCCTTTCCAGAAGGATTGGTCCAGAAAAGGGAACAGTTTCTGTTTGAACTGCCTCAAACCACATTATCAGCACTTCTTTGGCATTGAGAAAAGCAGCTGTTTTCATCTTCGCCACTGCCCATCAAACTATTCCCACAATATTCAGCTTGTGCTTCCGAATGGTTGGCGAACTCTGTTATGGAATCTTCCACTCCTTAGTGATATCACCATTTTCCAGTTGGTGGATCAACCTCACAGTCTCCAATTGACAGCACTTTTAACATTCTCACATGAGTAGTTGTGTTTCCAGGGTTTAAGCAACCTTTCACAGACCTTTCACTCAAAAGTCCTGATGTTGAATGATGCCTTACCATGCTCTGCCATGACTTTTTGGCTGGCGCAGCCATAATGACAAGTATGCTCTGGCTGATCCAAAGTTCTCAATCTAGAACTTCGACTTATTCTGGCCATCCTTCCGTTAGATTTCCTATTTTGCTGGCAGAAAAGAACAACAATTTTTGCTCCAAATGGAATTTCAAATTACCCGAATTTGACTCATCTTGATTTCACTGTACTTTCAACTGTTTGAGACAGCTTACAGATTGTGAAATATGAAAAAAAATTTAAAATAAAAATTAAAGATGGTCCACTGAATAACCATTTTTATTTATTTGCTTTTATTTGTCAGAACATGTTTGAAAGATGAACAGAATATATTTTGTGGCATGACTGGATTTTATAATTTCAGTTCCCTCACTTTAGCCAAAATATCCTTTTGTTTGGACATCAATTTCTGGCACTACTGTGTTGAAATATCTCAAAGCAAGCTGACCTCACACAACATTAGCAGACAAGAGATAACCAAAAGCTAGATGACAACATTATTCAGATCAGCAAACACGATCAGATTGAGAAGTGAATGTCTTAGGTTCAAAAGTAGAACCTCACTGGATTTGTGTTTCTGTTTGCCACATTTTGCACATGAGCAGGAATTGTAATAAACCTAGTTTCAATAAAACAAACTTTTCACAATAGGATATGCAGAGGAAACAAAAGTTGTGATAGAAATAATTGCAAAATTGACAAACCACCCATCAATGTGTATTAATGACAATTTTGGATTAACAACCTAGTTGACAGAATCTCAAAACCCACAAATACAAGAAATGGAAATAATTAAATTGAGAAGGCAGTGGCCTAGTCCTATTATCACTGGACTGTTAATTCAGAGACCGAGATACTGTTCTGGGGACCTGGATTTAAAACCCACCACAGCAGACAGTGCAATTTTAATTCAATAACAAAAAAAAATCTGGAATTAAGAATCTAATGATAACCATGAAAAAATTGTCGATTGTTGGAAAAACCCATCTGGTTCACTAGTGTCCTTTAGGGAAGGAAATTGTCATTCTTACCTAGTCTGACCTAACATGACTCAACATCAATGTGATTGACTCTTACCTGCCCCTGGGCAATTAGGTGTGGGCAATAAATGCTGTCTAGCCTGTGATGCCCTCATCCCATGAATGAATAAAAAAGTAGTTAACTTGTGGCTGGTCTTGGAAGCAATGATGCTGGGTGCTACAAGAATCTTATAAATCTGAAAGTGTTCACTAATGACCAGTGTCACAATGATATAAAATATGACCTATTGATCTTTATATGCCATTGGTCGATTTGCTATCTGGGAATTTCAAGAACTGAAATGGTTTTAAAAAACAGACAAAATACTGATTTAAAATAGTCCCAAGCATCGCCTGACCTATATAGATTGAACAGGTTTCTTGAAATCTGCAAGAATAAAATAAAAGGCTGTTTGAATTGAAATTAATATTTGACCAAAGGGCAATGAAACCAGACCAGTGAGATATATTAGCTACATACATCATTAATTCTTTGACAAATTTGTTAATGTTGCAGAGGTTCATTACATATGAGAGTAAATAGGAGGGAAATGGAAACATTTGGTAAGTTCAAAACTCTTACACATTCAGAATTTAATAAATGCTTCATTTTAAGTGTGCCAGGCCATGACAATGTTGAACAGTATGATTTTGAGGGATTTCAATGAATCCTTGACATGTTAAAATTTTGTACTGATATGTATAAATAAAATGGACGACCAGTAATTCATTCTTGTTTCTCTTGCTTTTATCCGGTAATTACCTTTACCGTAATTTATTGTGTTTTTTTCTTTACCCGGGATTAGTTGAGCGATCAAATCAACTTCTGTTAATAATACGGTATTTCGAACTGCAGCATGAATTTCAGCCCCTCAAGGCTATTGCAAATTTAATAGTCGACTCGATCAATTGAACTGAAAAATGTGTTGCTGGAAAAGCGCAGCATATCAGGCAGCATCCAAGGAGCAGGAGAATCGACGTTTTGGGCATAAGCCTAAAAAAGTCTAAAAATTTTGACTTTTATGTGGGTGGATATGGTAACTGACCCATCAGAGTCACACAGTAAGGACAGTATCTTAAAGGGGTCAATGGTAAGACTGGTGGAAGAATCAGATTAGAAATCTAGTGATGCCCATTTCAATTTTGGAACATTGTACTTCATCTTTTATGGTCCTGACCAATAGTGAGGAAAGTTTCTCTTGAGGCTGTGGTAAGTTCCCAATTAAAGGGAAGTTTTGCTTCATGAAAGCCTTGTTGATGCCCTAAATGTTCTCATTAATATTCAGCTTCCTACCTTAGCAAATGCAATGTCACCCATGGCACCAAAGTGTCTTCAATAGGTTTTTTTCTCTCTCTTTCTCATGACATTTTGTGCTGTCCTGGATTCTGCAGCAGGACTGAAGGAAACCTGCTCAGCCATTGCTCATGAAGGTTTGATCAGGTGACCCTGGGGACATTTATTTCTGGACAGTTGGACATACTGAGGGGCTTCTTACTAGAGGCAAGTGGACTTGCCTCAGCTTCAACTTCAAAGTGTTCAGAGATGGAGAGCCCAGAGAGGAAGGGCTAATCTGGCCGGTTGCCTCCGGGTACCGCTCCATGAGGAAAAGGCACCCGGAGGGCACACTAGGTTCTCCCATCCTCCTGTCAATGTACATTCAGTCCTGAGGACCATGGCTGGGGCGATGGAATATGGGCATCAACCCGCCGATGGAGGCTGCCAGACAACCTGAGGCAGCTGGGTTTCCACAGAGTAGCTACAATCCTGCAGCGTCTCTGGTCTACACCAGTCCTCCGGACTGATTCTCCCTCAGCCAGCTGTGGAAATGATGTAGTGAGGACCTTGTGATCTCAGATTTTCCAAGATTAATCTTCCCACTGAGGTGCCAATATCTGAGCTGCTGGGATGTTACGGGAGACAGCCTTGACCAGCCTTGGTACTCTCATTCCCAAAGGTCAAGGAGGTGGCTTCTGATGGAGTAGGCCATGTAGATGATAGACATCCTGCTGTGACCTGCTAGAGAAAGGAAAGAGATAGCAATGCAGTGGTTAGACGTGAGGTGTAATGAATGACACTGACAGTGAAAGTTGCAGTGGAATATACAGTGGTACATATTCACTTAGCAGGACATGGATGCTTTGGCATCCTTGCAGGATGGTACAGGATTTTCAGGAGTTGAATATTGGGCACCCCTCCACCCATAAAGGGCCTTTCTGCTCTATTAATGGCTATTTTCTCCTGGAATGACAGAAGAAAGGAATAGAGTGAGCTGTTTGTGTTGGCGCTGGTAGTGAATAGGTAGCATATAGATAGCATGCAGGGTTGGGGGTGGGTGAGAGCAAGTGAGGGAAAATATTGCTGGTAATAGTGAGGTAAAAGAGGAATAAGGCAAAAGTGGCTACTGCAGATGCTAGAGATTAGAGTCAAGATTAAAGTGACTCTGGAAAAGCACAGCAGGTCAGGCAGCATCCGAGGAGCAGGAAAATCAATGTTTCGAGCAAACAATTCCTAATGAAGGTCAAATTTTCTGCTCTTTGGATGCTGCCTGACCTGCTGTGTTTTTCCAGCACCACTCTAATCTTTACTCTAGAAGAGGAATTACCTTGGTGGGAGGTGGGTGCAGTGGTGGTGATACAGTGCATGTGAAATAGCAGGGAGAAGAGAGTGACATTTATCCTGATGGAGCAGAGAGGGTTCTTGACCTTCTTACAGGACTGCTGGTCATGCTTCCACACAATGAAGACAGCACTATCCTAGTGGGCATCTTGAACCAGGCTGCCAGGGCATGACATCTTGGACTCCTCTGGCTGTCAATCGGGAAGAGGACACCCCTCCTCTGCATCAACCCCTCCAACTGAACCTCCAGGTTCCTGCCAGATAATCACAGCACCACCTTGCCCTTCTCTGACATCTTCGCTCTGTGTCCCAAGAGCCAGCAAGGCAGCTTCGGAATACCAATTCTTGTCTTAATGGATGCAAAGTAGCTTTTTAAATATGGCACGAGTGCCAGGATGATCCTTTGCTGGACATCTGCTGAGTTATCCTAGGAACAGCAAGTGGAATGGTGGACTGGGAATCAGACAGGGATGGAGTATATAGTTAATAAGATGAGCTTGGGAAGATATGGCGAGGAATCTCACTTAACTTCATGGCAAAAAACTTGCCATAAAAACTTGATACACCTCGTACCTAGGCAAAAATAATAAGATTCAACCCACTGTCTTACTTTTAATCTAAAACTTGCATTGTTTTCTCACACATAACAATAATAAATTCATCACGTACAAATCCCCATGATACAATTCTTGCTCACTGAAGATATTCATAAAATTGAATGATAGCATGAATAATAAAATAATGAATTTTTCATAAGCAGGTGCTTGATTTGTGGAAAGGTATAAATAGATACTGCATCAGGACAGAATCAACTGTTAAGGTCTTTTACATTAAACAGTGTCTGGCCACTCACTTTAAAGTATTACATGTGAATAATAGCCATTTGCCAGAAATAGTGTCAGGCATCTCATACACACAAAACGATACCTCAGTGAGACTCATGTTCCTCTTGAAAGGAAGCATAGAAAAGTGGGAGTGAAAACCTGCACTAATCAGAAAATTATTCAGAAACAATGTGAAATCTCAACTTTTGCACATTGATACAATGACACAAATTGATAGTCACACTAGGTGGCATCAGTTTCCTTTGTGCAATGAATGGGCTTTGTAACTGACACAAGCCCCGGGAGGTCAATATCTGATGGTAAAAATAAAGATTTTTGAAAAAAAAGCACAGTGTTTTAAGAATGATCAAACTATCCAGCTCGGCTTTGTCCCTTAAATGATGATCGATATATATGTTGAAATATCAGCTCTCCAAAACCCAGATTGAATATTATCTTATGAGACATTGCGTTTTGCTTTTGCTGAACTATGTTACTTTCAAATGTCAAAGATCCTCAGATGAGAATATAATAAATTTCCAAAAAGATGTAATTTGTCTTTTATATTGTGTGAGGACTATGGCTTGTCATTGACACATCTAAATTAAGTTTTATTTCACTAAAACCTGCACCTTGACTGATTAGCAGGTACAGTATTAGGGGAAAGAGGGAAATGAATGGCACAATTCCACTGTCACTGGATAAGGAAGTAATCCTTTTTCTGTTCTTTCAGACTAGCTGCCCTTTTATGGTCACCAACTTCCAAAAAAATGTGTAAGTACATATCTTTCTCTACCCTTGCTGGCAGATATGCAATGCAGTGCATCAGGGAGTGGAAATGTTACCTGGACTCTTCATTCCAGGATGCAATCACACCCTTTGGCTCCAGCGTCAGGGATAGGAGGACGAGGTTGCAAGTAAAGCAGCTTTGCAGATCCAGAAGATGGCAATGAAGAAGTCTCAGTCCAACAGGTTTATTGTTATTACAGTTTGCATGAACAAGAAAAGGCAAGATGAGCAAACTGACCACAGCATTATGGTGCATGGGGACAGTCAAATTGGGAGAATTAAAAAGAGTGCAATGGTAACAGATGACAATATATTTAGGGAATTGGATGTTATTCTCTGCAGTCAAGAGTATGAGTCCGTCTACTGCCAAGTTAAGGACCTCCGGGGCTGGGGAGGAACTTGGAGGCAGAAGGGAAGGAAACAGCTGTTGTGATCCACATGTCTACTGACAACATTGCTCAGGAAAGAAGTTCTGGGAAGATGCGAAACTAGGAGGTGAATTAAAAGGTAGAATAACAAAGGTAATCTATTAGGAAAACTAGGCGAAAGTGAGGACTGTGGATGCTGGAGATTAGAGTCGAGTGTATGGTGTTGGAAAACCACAGCTGGTCAGGCAGCATCCGAGGAGCAGGAGGAAAACAACTAGAGTCATGGGCAAATTGGCATACAATAAAAAGGATCAGAGACCTCAATACATGACTCAAAGATTAATATGGGAGAAGTGGGTTTGATTCACAAGGCTTTGACAACTGTGCTATGATAAGGCCTAGTTCTAGCATTGGGACCAATATCTTGGCAAATGATATACCTGAGGTTCAATGAGGGAAGATTCATAAAATGCAAGAGGGCAAACAAGACAGTTATGCAGTTAGCAGTATGGTAATGATAACCAGAGCATGACAGGAAGACACACACAGCATTCAAATATAAAACTGTAGGAAAAATGATAAAAAGGTAGAGTTAAATGCCCTTTATTTCAAAGACTGCAGTATTTGTAGCAAAATGGCTGAATTGATAACACAAACAGATCTAAGTAAATATAATAATATAGCCATTACACAGACTAGGTTATGAAGGGACCAAGTCTCGGATTTGAATGTTTAATGATATCTGATAATTCAGAGGATGAGAACTATACAAAGGTGGTACTGTTAAATAAAGATTACATTAATACAGTTGTGAGAGGTGACCTTAATTCAGAAGATTTAGATGTAGGGTCAGTTTAGGTAGAGATAAGAAATACCAAAGGGAGAAGGTGACTGTTGGGAAAGGTTTATAGGTCTCTCCAGCAGTAACTACACTATAGGAAAGAATGTAAATCAAGATAGAATGTGGTGTTGTAAGAAAGTAACTGCAATGATTGTAAACTATTTCAATCTTCATATAGATTGGATGATCAAACTGGCAAAGGTAGCCTGGAAGATGAATTCATGGAGTATATTTAGGACAATTTCTTAGAACAATAAGTTCTGGAACCAACAAGGTAACAGGATATATTAGACCTGACAACGCAATTACACGGGATTAAATAATAACCTCATTGTGGATCTAAAACTTATATCTTAAAGTTAAATAAAGGCAATTACAACAGTTTGTAGACAGAGTTGGCTAAAGTGGAATAGGAAAACTTATAAGGTGGCAGAGAAGCTGTGGTAGACACTAAGGGAGATAGCTCATAACTTTCAACAAAGAGATTTCAATTAAGAAAGAACAATTCTATGGTTAGGATGTTTATGCATGATTAATTAAGGGTTTAAGAATCAAATTGAAAGAAAAGTCTTTTAAAGCTGCAAAATCAAGGGTAGGTCAGAACATTGGAATTATTTTGGAAACCAGCAAATGATGACCAAAAATAAAAATAAAATTAGAGTATGAGAAAACTGGCAAGAAATATAAAACCAGACAGTAAAACTATTGCAAGTATATACAAAGGAAAAGTGAAGTAAATTAAGTAAATATTTTTCCCTTAGAGATTAAGATTAATAATGAAAAACAAGCAAGTGGCAGAAATATTAAACAAACACTTTTTATCTGTTCACAGTAGAGAACATTAAAAATATTAAAACATGGATCCCTTAAATATTAAAAAATCAAGAAGTAAAAGGAGACAGAAAATCTTAGCAGTGTCAAATTCATTTGAGAAAGAGTACTGAAAAAATTAATGAGATAAGTCCTTACAAGTTGCCCTGGAACTGTTGGCTTACATGTTATTGTCTTAAAATAATTGGTGGCAAGGATACTAACCTTCCAAAATGCCTTGATTCCTGAAAGATCCCATCAGATTGAAAAATTATAACTGTATGACCACTATACAAGAACAGAGGGAGACACTGGTATTTATAGCAGGAACTATAAATAAATTATCCAAACATCTGTCATTAAAAAAATGCTGGAATCCATTAAGGAAATAGTTGTTGGATAAATAGAAATCATGATAAAAATAAATCAGGTTCAACGTAGTTTTTTGAAAGAGAAATTTATGTTTGACAAATGTATGACAGTTGTTTGAGAATGTAACAAGGAGAATAGTTAAAGGAGAATCAATAGATGCAGCCTATTTAGATTTCCAAAAAGCATTCAATAAGGTGCCACATAAAAGGTGATGGAATAAGATAAGACATCATGGCTTTGGGGGTGAAATGTCAGCATGGATAATTAACAGGAAACAGAGAGTCATAGTAAATGGGCCATATTTAATTTGTTACTAGTGCAGGGTCCCAGGGATCAGTGCTGTGACCTTAGCCATTTAAAATCTATATTAATGATTTGACTGAAGGAGCCAACTGTGTTGTAACTAACTTTGCAATACCAATACAATAGGAAAGTAAGGAAATTTGTATGGCAGGTGCAGTCTACAAAGGGATATTGATGGGCTAAATGAGTGACCACAAAAAGTGGTAAATGGAGTGGAATGTGAGAAGAAGTGAGATTGCCCATTTTTACAGGCAAATTAGGAAAACAGAACATAACCAAGTGGACAGACTGTAGAATGGGAATGTTACAATATAAAGAGATTGGAGTATCCTTTTACATAAATCACAAAATGTTAGCATGCACACACATAAATGTATGCGAAAGACAAATTAAGTATTGATCTTCATTGTAAGGATGATGGAGTTAAAACAAAAACAGGAAAACCTTGGTACAACTGTACACATATTGATGAGATCACACCAGAGGCTGTAACTTATGGGATGGCCAGCCTGTCCCTCTTAGAAGAAATGTTGAGGCCAGCTGACTTGCTGGCTAGAGGGCCACTCCAAATGCTGCGGGTCAATTCAGCAAAGTCCTCAAAGGACATTCGTCCCTCAGTGGCCAATCTGATTTAGCCCCAGCAACCTCAGTTGTATCACAACTTCATAGTGCATACTGCCAGGACTAGAAACAAGCCCTTGTGGGGTACCCCAGGGATCTTCAAGAAGCATAGGTCCAGAGGCATTGGGTAGGGAGGGATTTCAGTAGCTTCGAGAATTGTAAGGGCTATGGAGTGTGGAAGTTTAATACTATGAATGGATAGGAAAGAAAATGTTGCTATTGTCTCAGGAGGTGTCCTGATGGGCAACAGGCACTCTGGAATGATAGCATACCCCTTCTTCTACCATTTCAAACACATCAAAAAGCAAATAGGCTTCCTTCTCCCTCACCTGCCTACTGATGACATTTTCTTGAAAAGTTCAGTCGAATTTTAATTATTTGCCTATTTATGGTGGGTGGGCTGCTGACTCCTATGTATTATGGAAGTGACCTTAGGAATAGATGGGAAGTTGGTGCCTGAGCATCCTTTTTTGAATGCATGCCATCTCACTTAAAACACACCAGACAGTAACATGCGTTGGAGCACTCCCTGTTGTACTGTTTACATTGTCAGTCTCCTTACTTAAGAAAGCATGAACTTGAATAGGAAATTATTCAGAAAAGGTTTACTGGCCTGATCATTAGGATAGTTGGTCATCTGACATGGAACAATTGAATAAATGGCGCCTCCACCTCTTGGGATTTAGAAGAACGAAAGGTGACATTATTGAAACATATAAGGCTTGATAGGGCAGATGCTAAATGCATGTTTCCCCTTCTAAAAGAATCTAAAAGTATAGAGATAAGAAGAATATTTTTGTCTCAGGGAGTTGTTGAGATTTGGAATTTTTTTTATACAGAGCAGTGGAGTCTGGGTCATTACAAGGCTGAATTAGAAAGGTTTTGATTGAGAAGGGAGTTAAGAGTTGAAGGGACAGGCAGAAAAGTAGTATTAAAACATAATCAAACCAGCCATGATCTTATTGAATAGTGGAGGAAGGATGTGGAACTAAATGGTCTATCCTTGCTTCAATTCCTTATATTCTTATGTTACCTGTTTCGGGATGCAGTGACAAATGGGAGAATTTTATCAAACCTCGATGGTATTTAATAAATCTTTTCAAGAAAGATTTGCTTTTGTAGTTAATCACCCCACAGTGTGGTTTTCTTGTTAGCTCAGTCTCACTTGTCATTGTACTTCCCTTCCTGCCACTGAAAGTTAAGCCCATTCTCATAAACCATCAACTGGTTCATTCCTATTATTTTAAATGCCAAATTTTGCATACATTCATCTAATTTACCTTTGCATGCCTCAAGTTACTGTCAGAGATAAATTGTGATGTGGAAATCCATACTTATAAAGCAATGATAAATCTGTTTGTGAATCTTTACAGTCAGAAGAGCATAATACTATCACAAAGTATGAGTTCTTCCACAATTATGGAAAGAAGTAAAGAAAAGGTGCTCAGCATGTTGAATGAAAAAGTTTTCTAAGTAAAGAAGACAATTTATCAGATTGTTATTCTAATTATCCTTGCTCTAAGAATAAAAGCACATGATGCTGACATGAGTCACAATACAAACTACCTTAGGACTGACACCTATCATGCTTTTGTGTAGTCTCTCAAGTAACAATGTATGATCTGAATCACTCCATTTTACATGGTAACTGTTTCAAAGTGGATAGTAATCATGCTAAAGCTGGAATTATGCAGCGTTTGCTTTAGTTTGGCTAAGTTAGTTCTGAGCCAAGGGGCCTGCTGATTGAAATCCCACATTGTTTGAACATCCAGGTTCAATGTAACGCTAAAGCAACACAGCGATGCAAGAATTACGATACTGTGGATGAAATGTTAAACCAAGGCACTGAGCATTCAGCTGAGACATTAAAAGGTGCTGTGACATGATTTGAAGATCAGTGAAGTATTGGTTGTTTGCTATTTTTTCTGACCTGGCCATATGCAAACTATGTGCATGTTGACACTTTATCTCCGAAACAACTGTGATTGGGTTTCAATAAAAATTTGGACAGTTCTTTTCTCCAAATATCTGGGACAGCATGGTGGCTCAGTGGTTAGCACCGCTGTGAAATTAGCATGCAAGACCATTAAAAAGTGCCAAGGAGCAGAACTAACTAATTTCTTTGCTACAATAGATGGACAGACAAATCCTGACTGTCAGGGAAGAGAGAGGGGACTGGGGCTGAGCTAAGAAGTTGAATTTAACTAATACTGACCTTGTGATCACCTGTGATGGCACGCACACTCAAAGCTGCCATTACCAATATTCATCTGGGGGTGGAGGTTGAAGTGGGTTGCCTTTCAACTTAGATTTTTCTCCACTCTCAGCCAGATTTGTTGTGTTGTGCATATCTGGCTCACTCTCAAAATTTACATATCATCTCCCTCTCCCACTCTCATGCACAATCTCTTCCTGTCCTACTGGCATACACACACTCTCCCATTCATGCACACGTTCCCTCTCGCTCTCTCACTCACATGGCATATCTTCTGAATTTGTTCACCAGAACTATGTGAGACACCTTGGGAGATCTGTTGCCAACAATCTTCCTATTGTTGCTTTTCTAAGTTACTGATACTAAATCAGGAAAAAAAGCCAACATGAAGTATTTGGCTGAAGATAGGCTCATTCTTGTTGAACAGAATGATTATTACAAAAAGAGAAAGTGCTGAAGAAACTCAGCAGGTCGAGCAGCATCTGTAGAGAGAAGAACAGATTTAATGCTTTTCTTTCTTCAGATATCGACATTTCTCCAATGTTTTCTGCTTTTGTTTCAGATTTTCAGCATCAAGTTCTTTGTAATAATCCTAGAATAGAAACAAACTACATTATAGTCAGTTTCTTTATATCTGCATTCTATTAAATCTGGCTCTTTCCATTATACAATTGATTTTAAACATAGAATCTCCACAGTTTGGAAGCAGGCCATTCAGCCCATTGAGCCCACACCAACCCTCTGAAGAGAATCCCACCAAGATTCACCCCACTCCAGTAACCTTGCACATCCCAGGCCTAACCTGCCTAACCTGCACAACTCTGGAATCTATGGGCATATTAGCATGGCCAATCCATCTAAGCTGCACATCTTTGGATTCTGGGAAGAAACTGGAGCACCTGGACGAAATCCGCACAGGCACAGGGAAAATATGCAAACTCCAGAAAGGCAGTCACCTGTGGGTGGAATCAAACCCAGGTCCTTGATGCTGTGAGGCAGCAGTGCTAACCACTGAGCCACTGTGCCACCCATAAACATTGAAGAATGTTCTCAAAGCATCAGTCAACAAAACATCATAAAATTTTGGATTGCTAGGATTGATAATTAATTGCCAAATTCTATTTAAATATTATCAATCTTCTCTTGCATTTTGTTATTTTAAAAGATGACCTGCTGCTAACAGCTGACAAAGCAGCTATCTTCAATGAAAAGGATTCATGAGATTAAAATACCCCTCCTCCCACCCCGATGATGTTATGGGGTAACTAACTGATTCAGCAGAGAAAAGTTCCATTACAAAAGAAACTCTGGAGATTCTGGGTTCTTCAGATAAAATAATGAACCAACTGTCTTGTGTAGAAGGAACAACAGCATTAGCAATGGATGAAAATTCTCTAAGGAATAGAGACTCTGCAGGCCACAAACTGTTAAGAACAGAATCTGCAATCCTCATGACAAAGACCGAACATTCTTCCAGTTTCAAAAAGAATCACTTTTAAAGAATTGTGAACCTTCCAGTCACCTGAATTTGTAAAGTCCTGGATTTGGTGGGTGATGGGGTAACATCAAACAGGCTGTGCTTGATGACATGCAAAATCTCTGAATTAAATTGAAATAAAGAGTGCTAAAAACCTAACACCTAAAAATATTTTTAAAATCTGAATGCAGATTGGTAAAAAAGCAAAGCAGAATTTTTGAAAAATGTAAGCATTTTATAAATATAGAAGTGAGTTCAGAAGGTCATAAGACCACATTGCTATTGGTCTGGAGTCACATGTAATCCAGAGCAGGTACAGGTAGCAGGTTTCCTTCCCTAAAGAGATTTGCGAACCAGATGAGTATTTCTGACACCAACAATGGTCAATTAGTCATGGACAATGGTCATCAATAGACTCTTTTTGATGATTTCTAATTTAAAAAAATAAAGACGTGAATATGTCAATATTGACTATGTCAAAGATCTTGGGGGCCAGGGATGATTTCTTGGGTAATGAATGGGTTAATGTTGTAACCTGTGTTAAACTCTAACCAATCTGTTTCTCATATTAATTTAGCCTTTGCCAGATTCTTATCATGGAATAAACTCTCTTGATGGCAGCAAGTTATTCCAGCCACAAGCTGACAGCAGTCGACACACAATACAAGATTAGTCTCACTGCTGACCAGTTGTAGAACAAATAAATTCAGAACAGATCTAGCAACTGAATGTTGGGCATCCAGGAGGTGCTGTGGACCACCAACAAGAGCAGAGTAGTACTCGACCACAATCTGTAAACTCACAGTCAAGCATCTTCCCTGCTCTACCATATACATTAACATGGAAGATCAGTCCTGGAGATCGAAGCACAAAGGATTGATCATCCACTCCAGTCTAATTCTCGGACAATCAAGCAATGAGACAACCCAGCCTGCAGTATTAGGATTTTGGAAGCAGTAAATAAATTTACTTGCATTAGTAAATTTTGTAATTTGAGTTGTTGGTATTCACAATAAACTTATGAACTGAGAGGCAAGGGATAAGCTACACAGTCCAAACAATTAGTGGAGCAAGACACATTCACTCAAACGTTCATCTTTTAGGACTGCAAGCTATAATATTGCTGCTGCTATTTCCTCATCCACAAGATGAAGGCTTCTAGGCCAGGTATCCTGTGGTAGATTTGAAGTAGTGAGTGATGGGCCCCTCTTGGTGTCTACTTTATGCCAAGGTCACATTGATATTTTCTTGAATCAGCTAACATGTGGTCAGGATGTCTGACATGCAAGTAGAGAGGGGTATTGCTAGCCCCAAAGTATTACAACAGTAATTGATGGCTCCAAGCTCCTGTGATTTGTGTGTCAAGGAACTGTCTTCTCAGTCACAGAACAATGCAGAAGCACGTGAAGCGCCTGTTAATTGGGGCCTTGACCCAGTGAGAAGCTAACCTCTGAAGGCATAACCTGGAAACATCATGGGTAAGAAGGTCAGGGCTAAAGCACCCCCTTAGTAAGTTTGTGAGAAGATTTGTAGCTCGGTGCTCGTTGTTGTGGTTGTGTTCGCCGAGCTGGGAATTTGTGTTGCAGTCATTTCGTCCCCTGTCTAGGTGACATCCTCAGTGCTTGGGAGCCTCCTGTGAAGCGCTTCTATGATCTTTCCTCCAGCATTTGTAGTGGTTTGAACCTGCCGCTTCTGGTTGTCAGTTCCAGCTGTCTGCTGCAGTGGTTGGTATATAGGGTCCAGGTCGATGTGCTTATTGATTGAATCTGTGGATGAGTGCCATGCCTCTAGGAATTCCCTGGCTGTTCTCTGTTTGGCTTATCCTATAATAGTAGTGTTGTCCCAGTCGAATTCATGTTGCTTGTCATCTGTGTGTGTGGCTACTAAGGATAGCTGGTTGTGTCATTTCGTGGCTACACTACTATTATAGGATAAGCCAAACAGAGAATAGCCAGGGAATTCCTAGAGGCATGGTACTCATCCACAGATTCAATCAATAAGCACATCGACCTGGACCCTATATACTAACTACTGCAGCGAACAGCTGAAACTGGCAACCAGAAGCGGCAGATTCAAACCACTACAAATGCCGGAAGAAAGATCACAGAAGCGCTTCACAGGAGGCTCCCAAGCACTGAGGATGTCATCTAGACAGGGGACGAAACGTCTGCAACACAAATTCCCAGCTCGACGAACACAACCACAACCCCCTTAGTAAGACTGTGTACATTTGCTCAATGTTCTCACAGACCTGTTGAAGGTGAAGGCAACCTGGCAAAGATCAACCCAGCAGTTCTGTAAATCAAGTGACTGTTAAGGAACCACCACAGAAGACAACAGAGAAACCTGCAGCAGCAGCAGTCACCAAGTCATACCCATGTCAGTTGAGGGGCATGGGTAGGGTGAATAGTCAAGGTCTTTTTCTCAGGGTAGGGGAATCTAAGACTAGAGGGCATAGGTTTAAGGTGAAAGGGGCAAGATTTAAAAGGGACCAAAAGGACAACATTTTCATGCAGAGGGTGGAATGAACTGCCAGAGGAAGTGGTGGAGACTAGTACAATTACAACATTTAGTAAGGCATCTGGATGGGTACATGAGTAGGAAGTGTTTAAAGGGATATGGGCCAAATTCAGAGGAACCTCGAAGGACACAGGCAGGCAGTATTTTATTCGGTTAACTGAGTTCCGGATAATCGAATGCCACATACTATAGTTTAAACAAGCATTGGGATCTTGGGATCTTGTTGGATAATCCGACATTTGGGTAATTGAATGCCGGATAATTGAAGCTCCTCTGTAAATGGGTCATATTCAACTTGTTACTTGTGCAGGGTCGCAGGGATCAGTGCTGGGACCGCAGGCAATTAGAATCTATATTAATGACTAGAATGAAGGAACCAACTGTGTTGTAACTAACTTTGTTTGCAATACCAATATAGATAGGAAAGCCCCAAGGAAATTTGTGAGGTAGGTGCAAACAATCTACAAAGGGATATTTATAGGCTAAGTGAGTGACCACAAAAAGTGTTGGCAAATGGGACTAGATTAATTTAGGTTATTTGGACAGCATGGATGAGTTGAACTGAAGGGTCTGTTTCTGTGCTTGATATCTCTATGACTCTATGACTGGGTGGCATTCCCAGTCGGTAGCCCTACAAGTAACAAGTGCCCTAAATTTCTCTGCAGATACCCACAGGAGATCTCTGTGACATTTTACAGACTGCAACTTATAAGTGATCTGTGACTGTCAGCAATAAAAGCCGATATATTCATCTTTTCCAAGCTATGGGGAGTCAGACTGCAGGGACATTCAGATTCTCAGCCAATGCCAATTTTCTTAGGTGTTGGGTGTAATTGACTGCACCCGAGTAACAATTAGACCACCACATTATGAACTAGCAGTCTTAGTCACCAGAAAGAAACATCCCATTCATTGATAGTTCAAATTATTTGTGACCAGAAAAGCCATATGCTCGATACCTAGAGATCTGCCATGATTTGTAAAGACAATTTTTTATTCATTCCCAGGATATGGGCATTGCAACCTGGGCAGGCATTTTTTTTTCTCCCCTTCACCACTTAGAAGGACATGGGCAGCAAATGATACTTACCTGCAAGTATCCTTTCAAACCATACCCATCCTGACTTGGGAATGTATCACTGTTCTTCCACTGATGCTGGGTCAAATTTATGGAATATCTTTCCTAACAGCATAGAGAGTATGCCTAAAACACCTTCATACCCCCAAGGACAGCAGTAATTTAAGAAGATAGCTCAAGAAGACCTTCTCAGGGCAATTATTTAGGATGTACCACAGATCCTCGTCTAGCTGACAATAACCACATCCCAAGTTGGAATCTTTTAAAAAGTCGTAATTTTCATAATAACTTTAATTTCTACCAGCAATTGTATCAAGTCATAACACATTATATTAAATTTACATTTATCTTTGCATCATTTTAAGTTCCACATTAACTTTGCATCGTTTGTTTTCTTTAATATTGCAATAATGTCAAAGAACAAAAATTCGTATTGACCTCTTATTTAATTACATAACTAATCTAATAAATATGCATTAGAAAACAACAGTATTTTTTCTCAGTGAACAAAACATATTTATGACAAATATTAAGTTACTAACTCAAGTGCATACTTTCAATTCACTGTACGCAACACTGTGAAAGTCCATGAAAAACATTGTGGCCCACATTATATAACATTGAAGTAGCTATAAAACAATAGAGTACAAGAAGTGTAGCATTTTACCCCCTTGTGAATAGCAGAAATTAAATAGGTGAGCAGTTAAAATTGCCACAGCTGCTTACTTGAACCAACTAGAACTTAAATGATGATAATGACGTTGTGATAGTTTCAGAGTCATTCAAGCAAATGTACTATCGCTAAGTTTGCGAATGACACATAAATAGTGGGCAAAAAGGCGGAGAGGATGAAACAACGTATCTACATTTGATAAAGACAGCTTAAGCGAGTCAGCAAAAACTTGACAGATGGAATATATATTTGGGAAAACGTGACGTTACATAGTTTAGCAGGAAGTATAGAGAAGTATGGCATTCCAATCAGAACTCTATCAATAAATATATCGTGTTAGACCCCATCTACCAATCCATGAGAGAAAAAACACAGGAAATGACATCACCACAGGAAATGACATCACCAACCCAAAGAAACCCAAACATATAAATAGAACCAGGAATTAGCAGCAGTGCTTCATCCGGAGGTTACCTAGTATGGTGACGAAATGTCTAGAAATGAACCTTCCAGCTCAGTGAGCACACCTACATCCAGAAGTATAGAGAAGCTGGATATCATTTAAATGGAGAAAAACTGCAGGAAGCTCCAGAACAGATAAATTTGGGAGTCCTATCTATAAATCACAAGATGTTAGCGTTCAAGTTCAGTGGACATTAGGGAAGGCAAATGGAATATTGGCCTTTATTTCAAAAAGAATGGGAATATTCCTAAAAATAGGGAAGTCTTGCTAAAACAATGTAAAGGACCAGACATTTCTGTTCTCCTTATCTAGGGGAAGATGTAATGTTATTGGAGGCAGCCCAGAGAAGATTTACTAGGTTGATCACGAGTATGGAGGAACTTTGTTTTATAGAAAGGTTGAGCAAGTTAGGCCAATACTCATTGGAGTTTAGAAGAATAAGAGGTTATTTTATTGAAACATAAAAGCTTCTTAGGGGACTTGACAGCATAGATACAGAAAGATCATTCCCTCTTGTGGAAAAGTCTAGCACCAGAGGACATAATCTCAGAGTTTGGACTAACCCATTTAAGACTTGGATGAGGAGGAATTTCTTCCATCTGACAGAAGTAAATCATGATTTCTTTACCACAGAGATCTATTGAGGTTGTGCAATTAAGTATTTTAAGGCTGGAGATAGACAGATTTTTAACCAGTAAAGGAATCAAAACTTATGGGGACAAAGCAGGAAAATGGACTTGAGGATTGTTAGATTAGCCATGATCTCATTGTATTTCAGAACAGGCTCAATAAACTAGTTCCTTAAATATTTGCAATTTTTCTTCAACCATCTTTTTTGCTAATCAGTTAATCTGGCTAAGTCTGCCCTCATGCCTTTGTAATTTCATTTTTAAGTTTAGCACAGTTGTTTTCGACCAGATTGTACACTCTCATACTGAATGTTAAATTCTTCTATGTCATGGTCACTGTTCCTTAGGGAATCTTTTACTCTGAAATCATTTATTAAACCTCCCTCAGTATATAATTGCCAAACCTATAATAGCTTGATTCCTAGTTGGACACACAAGATATTGTTCTAGGAAACTGTCCAAAATACACTTTATGAATTCTTCTTCATAGCTACCTCTTCCAATTTGATTGTGCAAATCTAAATGAAGATTAAACAAATTCATGATTAATATACTTAATTCTTTTTCCATACCCTCACTATGTCTCATGAGCTACGGGTCCGTTTTGTGACAAAGTTTAAAAATAAAACAAAACAAGAAAGCAAAAGAGAGCTCCTCTAATTCCAGAGGACTGGCAAACATTGCCATTTTATAGACTGCTCCAATTGTCCCCATGCTCTAGAGGCTTGTCTTAGACTCACACTGTTAGTGAGGCAGGCCTCCCAGCATTGATGCTTTTACTCAAGCCAGCTACCCATGGAGTTCTAGGGTCAAGGAGCTTACACCAAGCTGTTCAGCTTCAACTTTGATCTATACACACCTGTCAATATCAACTGAACCTGAGCCCAAGAAGGGGCTCAGATTAGTTCATAAGTTTTAAATCTTGCATCCTAACGTTTGCAGACCAGCCTACAATCAAATACTGTTTCCCAGGATTGAATTTGTCCTCAAGCCATAAGTGCTAAAAATGCAATAGGATGGATAAAGTTGTTCAATTTTAATTTAACTTTACATACCAGTGTATTTTATGTGAGACACCATTCCACTGGAAACATTTGAATCCTGAGACCTCAGTGGCATACGGTACTGGCATAATGTATGATCTAGTACTTTGGCGTGTGCCTATATGATATATGAGTTATCAGTACAATGTTCACATTCAATATTGGCTAACTTCAGGACATTCATTTGTACATAATAGGCTGTCAGTCCTGTGAACCCACTAGAATTTCCCATGATCAAGCCAGTTCTGGTTATTGAAACTCCATCATAATTAGATAACATGATCAGGATGGTGGCCAATACAAAGCTTTTCTTTTGCACATAGCATTGGCTACCTGGAGGCTACTATCAGGGTTTCTAATGAGCTGACAGAACTCTGTAAGGACCACTTTGTCAGACCCTTTCTGCCACAAGCCTTCTCTCTGTTTCATCACAGCTGAACCATTGTTCATTTTTTTTTCTCTCTAACTGAATTTAAGGCCTCTGACTCAGCTGGACATTTTAACTCACTCCAGGAGCTTGTGGATTGAACTACAATTGACCTAATTAACTGAAACTAATTGGGAGAATGGTCGAAGATGCCTCAAAGGTTTATTAATGACCTGCATTTTTCAGAATTAAATCTGTGTACATATAATGTATTTTAAAATATATTATAGGATAATCACACATATTTTGCTTAGAAAAATATCTCTCTCTTCAGATAACATATTGCATCTTAATTCAGAAGCTAGAAAGTCTGTTGCTGATATTAGATGAGTATTGAACTTACTTGCAAAATATTTACCTGTAATTTTAATAGTTTTGTTAAGTGCTTATTTAAATAGGAATTATTCAAAACTTATCACTTTTAAATAGCCTGGATATTGAACTTCCACCCCTTAAATAGGAAAAATAAAAGAAACCTTAAGAGGTCAACAAAACTCAAATAAAAATGGTATTCAAACTTAGATTCCTGTAAGCCAGAATCTAAATTCTTCATATGGAAATGAGGAGCAAACTCAATGTATGAGTGAGAGATGATTTTCTCAAGATTGATAATGGTTGGCTATCACTCAAATAGAAACTGTAAGTGTAATTTTCATTGCTGGGGTCTGGGTTTAACAAGGACCAGTGATGTTTCCACTTCCCAAACCTGCTTCCAAGGGGGGGAGCAGTCACTCTTTTGACATTTCTTTATGAGCTGCCCAATAATTGATATGGAGAGAGCTTCCTTGTCCAATTAGAAGTGGCAAGTGGGCTGGTGGACCAATCAAAAGCCTCCCACATTTGTAGGAGCAGCTGGCTGCAATGACTGGTAAGTTACCGAGCGGGTGTTTCAACATGAATGATGCTGTCTCACTGACAATTCTAGGAAAATCAATTCCACAAAAGCAACAAAGGAAGCAGCCAGGCCATCAGTGGGGATTGTGGAAGCTGGGGAGTAGAATCCCTCTATAGAACTGTCTTTGGTTGTACATTCATTTAGGCAGGCACTGAGGGATGATCTTTAGGCCTGAATGAGGTCCTGACATTTGGGCTGCAGCTAGGACCACATCTATAAAAACAGTTAAACTACACACCACTGTGTTGGGTCTGAAGGATCCCAGATAACCTTCCCTTACAGGCCTTAATCTAGTGATTGTAATGAGGTCAGCAAGGTGGACCTCATAGAATATGAGTTCCCTGATTGGGAGCACTGGCTGTCAGATATAAGCAGGAGTGTCTGGAGTTCTGTTCACTCTGAGAGCTTGCTCTGACAGAGCTGGATTAGTGTCACAGACTATCCATGTGTAAATAAAGGATGACTTGATGATAGAATATCAGCCTCTGAGGAGTTATTTCATTTAACTATCTGTTTATGAGTCTGACTTGCTACTTTGTTGTTGCAAGTATCCAGTTGGCCTTGAAGCTATGTTGGCCAGCAGAAGAACTGGTTCTCATATTCTTTAGCTGCAACCACTTGCATTCCCCATTTCAATGTAGCAAAAATCCTGGCAACAGAGTCAACTGTTAGAAAAAAAATCATTTAATAGAATGTGTTTTTCTACCGGTGCCATAGGCATCCGCACATACACGAATATGAAAAGAAAAAGATAAGATCTTGTAAATTATAGTTAAACAATTTAATGTAGGGAGATTTGGTAGACAATAAAGCAAAGTCAGCTAAATGATGAATATTGGCCTGGCCACTGGGGGAGCTTATTTGCTTCTTCAAAGTAATGTTATGGGATTATGTACACCTGAGAAGACATGTGAAACTTTGGTTAAAAGAAAATATTCCTGCTTTTTTCCACATAATCAATTCCTTTTTAAATTTTCTTTTACTGTACTTCAGAAATAGGTTATGGTAGGGAACTCACATTCTAAAGTGCTCTATACAAAGATTTTTCTTTCCCTGGGCCTTCCTTTAAATTTGAGATTTTTGTTCTCTTAAATTCTCAACTTAAGTACAGAATCCTATATCATTTTGAGGACCATGAGTTAAAGTCTCACTCCTTTAACTGTCTCCAGAGGGGTAATTGTTCCTATGGGTAGCAAATGAGCAAAAATGTGCCATTTGTCAATTTTACACACTGCTTGATGTTTCTTCTGTTGTTTGTTTATTAGAGATGTGAATATTTCTGGCATCAGCCAACTTGTATTGTCCACTCCTCATTGCTCTAGAGGAAGTGACAGTGAGTTCCCTACTTAATCCTCGACAGTCTGTGCAGAGAAACCACTCCAACAGTGCAATCAGGAAGGGATTCAAACAGTTTGATCCAGTAAAGATACTGCTTGGGAACCCCTTGCAGTGATGTGCAGGACCTGAGATAATTAGCCTCCAATTCCCACAACCACCTTCTTTTGTGCTAATGATGAGTGTAAGAATTGCAGACTTTACCGCTGAACTGCACTGACTTCCATTTTGATGGGATTCCTTCAAGTCAAAGTTGATCAAAATGCTCTCAGGAGTGATCATCTTCACCTCACCTTTGGGATTCAGCTCTTTTGCCCATGTCTGTTGTCTTCAAGGCATCCCACAAAGACTAGCTGCTCCAAGATATGGGTACAACGTGCCCTTGTTATAGAAAAAAAGAACCTGGTGGACAGAGTGAATAAAGAGTTTACAAAGAACAAGTAAAAGTGCTGGAAAAAGGGAGAGGAACAGGAGAATGTAATGAGGTCCAGAGCATAATGGCCTTGGTGGAATTGGAATTAAGATTCAGTGAGCAGCTTCTTTGTCAGCAAGATGCATTGTTCAACAATATCTTCCATCACTTTATTGATAATTGTATGTAGGTTTATGGTACAGAAATAAAATGCATTGGATTTGTTCAATTTCTGAAAAAGACAAGCCAAGTGAATTTTTCACAATGTCAGGTAGATGCCAATATTGTAGTTCTGTTGATACAGCTTGTCTCGACATGTGTCTGATTCTATAGCACAATGGCAGGAAATTAGATGTAGCAATAACAATTCCTTGGGCATTATGAGTACCCTTAGAGGTCCAAAATAACATCCTAAGCAGGCACACACACTTGCAATATGCAGTGTACCGGAGGCCAATTTGATGTCGGCATCAGAGCTGGATGAAAGGTGGCAATGGAGTTTAATGCGGACAAGTATGAGGTGATTCACTTTTGTCGGAGTAACCGGAATGCAATATACTGGGCTAATAGTAAGATTCTTAATAGTGTAGATGGGCAGAGAGATCTTGGTATCCAGGTACACAGATCCTTGAAAGTTGCCACCCAGGTTGACAGGATTGTTAAGAAGGCATACAATGTTTTAGCTTTTATTAATAGAAGAATCGAGTTCCGGAACCATGAGGTTATGCTACAGCTGTACAAAACTCTGGTGCAGCCGCACTTGGAGTATTGTGTACAGTTCTGGTCACCGCATTATAAGAAGGATGTGGAAGCTTTGGAAAGGGTGCAGAGGAGATTTACTAGGATGTTGCCTGGTTTTGAGGGAAGGTCTTGCAAGGAAAGGCTGAGGGACTTGAGGCTGTTTTCGTTAAAGAGAAGAAGGTTGAGAGGTGACTTAATAGGGACATATAAGATAATCAGAGGGTTAGATAGTGTGGATAGGGAGAGCCTTTTTCTAAAACGGTGACGGCGAGCCAGAGAGGGCATAGCTTTAAATTGAGGGGTGATAGATATAGGACAGATGTCAGAGGTAGTTTCTTTACTCAGAGAGTAGTAAGGCTATGGAATGCTTTGCCTGCAATGGTGGTAGATTCGCCAACTTTAAGTACATTTAAGTCGTCATTGGACAAGCATATGGATGTACATGGAATAGTGTAGGTGAGATGGGCTGCAGATTGGTATGACAGGTCGGCGCAACATCAAGGACTGAAGGGCCTGTACTGCATTGGAATGTTCTATATTCTATGGCCTATGTATGGTGAACATTTGCTGGAAGATGCAGATAATGATTTAAAGCAGCATGCATTATTGCTATTTTGGAGCTCAACTTTCAGCTCAAAGTTTGCAGAACCAAACATACTTTAAGCACCATGGAAACATTTAAAGAAATCATCAGCAACTTAGTTTAGTTGCCCCTTAAGTCATAGAGTCAGAGAGTCATCGTGATATACAGCACAAAAACTGATCCTTCAGTCAAACTTGTCCATGCTGACCAGGTATCTCAAATACCTCATCCCATTTGCAAGCATTTCCCTCCAAACCCTTCTTATTCATATACCCATCCAGCTGCCTTTTAAATGTTGCAATTTTACCAGCCTCCACCACTTTCTCTGGCAGCCCATTCCATACATGCACCGTCCTCTGCAATGAAAAATTGCCCCTTATGTCCCTTTTAAATCTTTCCCCTCTCACCTTAAACCAATGCCCTCTAGTGTTGGATTACCCTATCCCGGGAAAAGACCTTGTCTATTTACCCTATCTATGTCCCTCATGATTTTATAAACCTCTATAAGGCCCTCCTCAGCCTCCAACACTCCAGGGAAAATAAGCTCAGTCTATTCAGCTTCCTCCTATAACTCAAACCCTCCAACCTTGGCAACATATTGTTTCAAGTTTCACAAAATCCTTCCTATAGCGGGGAGATCAGGACTGTACGCAATATTCCAATCGTGGTCTCACCAGTTGCCTGTGTGTATGCAACATGGCCTAACCAGTCCACCATGAGGAACCTTGTTGAATGCCTTAGTAAAATCCACGTAGATAACATCCACCACTCTGCCCTCATCAATCCTCTTTGTTACTTCTTCAAAAAAATTAGTCAAGTTCATGTGATACAATTTCCCACTCATAAAGCCATATTTACTATCCCTAATCAGTCCTTGCCATTCCAAGGACTTGTAAATCCTGTCCCTCAGGATTCACTCCAACAACTTGCCCACCACCAATGTCAGACTCATCAGTCCCTGGCTTTTCTTTACCACCTTTCTTAAACAGTATCACGATGTTAGCCAACTTCCAGTCTTGCGGCACCTCACCTGTGGCTATTGACGATATAAATATGTCAGCAAGGACTTTTGTTCTCACATGTAAAATGAAGATCCTGAACTGAAAAAGTTTTATAAAAGAGAGTTTCACAGATATGGTCACTTGTAACCATTAATGAATGAATATTGTTTGCTCACTGTGGAGTAAGTACAAGTATTCTAAAGTCAAGCAAAATACAAGAATCATCCTTATTTATTCATAGATATAGCTTTGGAAAAGTTCAGCACAGAACAGGCCCTTTGGCCAATGATGTTGTGCCGAGGATTAATCCTAATGTAAAGTAAAATAACTGAATCTACTCACCCCTCCATTCACTGCTATCCATGTGCATGTCCAGCAGTCGCTTAAATGTCCCTAATGACTCTGCTTCCACCACCACAGCTGGCAACGCATTCCATGCATTCTCAACTCTCTGCGTAAAGAACCTTCCTCTGACGTCCCCTCTATACCTTCCTCCTAATATCTTAAAACTATGACCCCTCATTCCAGTCCTGCCCTGGGGAAAAGTCTCTGGCTATTGATTCTATTCATTCCTCTCATTATCTGGTATACCTCAATCAGGTCACCTCTCTTACTCCTTCGCTCCAGAGAGAAAAACTCGAGCTTAGTCAACCTTTCTCCATTAGGCAAGCCCTCCAGTCCAGGCAGCATACTGGTAAACCTTCTTTGCACCTTCTCCAAAGCCTAGGGTGACCAGAACTAGACACAATATTCAAAGTGTGGTCTCACCAGGGAGCTGTAGCAAAATCTCGTGGCTCTTAAACTCAATCCCCCTGTTAATGAAAGCCAAAACACCATATGCTTTCTTAACAATCGTATCCACTTGGGTGGCAAATTTGAGGGATCTATGTACTTGAGCACCAAGATCTCTCTGTTTCTCCACTCTGCCAAGAATCCTGTCTTTAATCCTATATTCAGCAGTTGAGCTCAACCTTCCAAAATGTATCGCTGCGCATTTATTCAGGTTGAACTCCATTTGCCGTTTCTCAGCCCAGCTCTGCATCCTGTCTATGTCACGCTGCAGCCTGCAGCAGCCCTCGATACTATCAACGGCACCTCCAGCCTTTGTGTCAACCTCCTCATCCAAGTCATTTATAAAAACTACAAAGAGCAGAAGCCCAAGAACAGAGCCCTCACTCAACACTGACCTCCAGGCAGGATACTGCACATCTACAACCACTTTCTGCCTTCTGTCAGCCAGCCAATTCTGATGCAGATAGCCAAATCTCCCTGTATCCCATAATTCCTGATTTTATGAATGAATCTATCATGGTGAACTTATCTAATGCCTTGCTGAAGTCCATATACACCATATCCATTGCTTGACCTTCGACCTGTCTTGTCACCTCCTCAAAGAACTCAATAAGATTTGTGAGGCATGACCTGCCCCTCACAAAGCTATGCTGACTGCCTTTAATCACACTATGCTTTTCCAAATAGTCATAAATCCTATCAGTCAGTATTCTTTCCAAAACTTTGCTGACCATAGACGTAAGACTGACCCCTCCCCCCCCACCAGGGATTGCCAGGGATTTCCCTACTACCCTTCTTGAAAAGAGGAGCAACATTAGCCTCCTTTTAATCCTCTGGTATGACTCCCATGGAGAGTGAGAAGGCAAAAATCTTTGCCAGCAGCTTAGCAACTTCCTTTCTCGCTTCCCGGAGCAACCTCGGATAAATCTGGTCTGGCACTGGGGACTTATCAATCTTAATGTTTGCCAAAATTTCCAGCACATCAACTTTATCAATCTTGATCTGGTCAAGCCTGTATCCCAGCTCCTCAAAGTTCTCATTCACAATAAGGACCCTTTCCTTCGTGAAAACTGAAGCAAAGACTCATTTAGGGCTTCCCCTATCTGCTCAGACTCCATACACAAGTTCCCTACGCTATCCCTGATCGGTCCTGACATTCTCTTATTCTTCACGTATGAGTAAAATGCCTTTGGGTTCTCCCTAAGCCTTCTTGCCAAGCTTTTTTTGTGCCCCCTCCTGGCTCTCCTCAGTTCATTTCTGAGCTCCTTTCTAGAAAGCCTGTAATCCTCTAAAGCTGTGCTAGAGCCTAGCTTCCTCCACCTTACGTAAGATGCCTTCTTCCTTTTGACGAGCAGCTCCTCTGTTCTTGTCATCCAAGATTCCTTAATCTTGCCCCTTCTTACCTGTCTCAGAGGAACAAATTTGTGCATCACTGCAACAACTGCTCCTTAAACAGTCTCCATATGTCTGTTGTGCCCTTTCTGTGGAACAATTGCTCCCAGTCTGTACTTCCCAACTCCTGTATGAAAGCATCATAATTTTATTTTCCCCAATTAAATATCTTCCCTCGGTCACTGTTCCTTTCCCTCTCCAAAGCTATAGTAAATGTGAGGCAGTTGTGATCACTGTCACCAAAGTGTTTTCCCACCACGAGATCTGACACCTGTTCTGGCTCATTGCTGAGCACCAAAGCCAAAATGGCCTCTCCCCTCATTGGCCTGTCTACATACTGAGTAAGAAAACCCTCCTGAACACACCTGACAAAAACTGCTCCATCCAAACCATCTGCACTTAGGAGGTTCCAGTTGATATTGGGAACGTTGAAATCACCCATAACAACAACCCTGCTACATCTGCTTTTTTCCAAAATCTGCCCGCCTATGAGTTCTTCAATCTCTCTACTGCTATTAGGGCGTCTGTAGAAAACCTTCAATAAGGTGGTTGTTCTCTTGCTGTTCCTAACTTACACCCATACTGACTCAGTAGACAAACCTTCCTCAACAACCTTCATTTCTGTAGCTGTGATGCACTCTCTGATTAACAATGCTACACCCCCTCCTCTTTTTCCACCCTCCCTGTTCTTTTTAAGCATCCTATACCCTGGAACATCAAGCAACCATTCATGCCCCTGTGAAACCCATGTCTCTGTTATGGCCACAACATCATAGCCGCAAGTATTGTTCCATGCTCTAGATCTCACCCACTTAAAAACTTCCCGGCAGCCCTGGTTTCTCTCCGCCCTCTCTCCTCGTCGCTCTGTTCAAAAAATGCTTTTTACTCACCTTCCCAGCAGTCCTGCGCTCCTCCCTCACACCTCTCAGCAAATGGAGGCCCTGACGCTTGAGGTAAGTGTTTTAAACTGTTATACTCACCTTCCCAGCAGTCCTGCACTCCTCCCTCACACCTCATGTCATCACATTCTCAGTGTGGGATATCAGTGGGCTTATTAGCACATTGGAAACATTTCCCTTTGACTGTTCAGCCAGCAGTGGGCACTTATTTTAAACAGAACAACAAGTAATTGCTATTGACCAGATGCAGCTTATGCTTTTTTTTAACTTTTGAAACAAAGATAGATCGGAATGTAAGTTGTGAAGAGAACACAAGGGGCTACATAAAGATATAGATAGGTTAAGTGAGTGGGCAAGATTTGACTTACCTGTGATGTGTACAATTGTAAAGTTGTCCATTTTGGCGGGAAGAATAAAGAAAAGAAGCTTAATTAGTATGTGGTGAGTGATTGCACAGACCACTGAGGCAGAAAAAGTCCAGGTTTCCTTTGTGCCTCAGTGCATAAATTGTATTTTGAGTATTAACCTGAGACTTTGGAGGATTGCTTAACTTAATAATTAGCCAGGAAAACTTTGACAAATTATCTACCTCTTGGCTAACTATAAAACTGACCTTCACATCCCCAGAGTGTTTGGACAAATGCATTTTTACGTAGCATGCTAGCTGACTAGCCATAGTAATGTGAGCTCAATATCTCCAGTAAATGCTTTCACCCTTCCTCGTGGCAGCTATTAAATATGTTACTTGAAAAATGATCTTAGAAGTGTGATGATGAGATTGATTGATTGAATTTTCAGAGCTGGCGACAGAGAAATGAAACGGCAGTGAAGAATTAAGCAACTTTTAACTGCTGGTTAAATCAGAATGGCTGTGAATTCTCAGTTTCTTGCTGCTGTGGAAATAAAAGGAGACGTGCAACATAATTGAAATGTTTCCATTCTCAGTGATGGAACTGTGAAACACCTACAGATCAGTAAAAAAGACCAAGCAAATACAAGCAGAACAAGTGCTAGTAGTAGAGGAGAAAGAGTTCTGCAGGAGACATTGTAGTCTACATCTCAATGAGGAGCAGAAAGCCATACTGCAAAGATTTTGAAGGCTTTGAAGATACACTTTGTACTTCATATTAAGTGTACTTTTGAACAGTATTTATTCAATATCAGAGGCCAGGGAAAGAGGGAAACTATTGATCATTGTATGAAAGTACTGACACATTGAGGTGAATCCTGTAAGTTTAGAAAACTGAAAGACATAGGATTACTTGAGGCATGAGAGATCCTGCAGGGAGAGCACAAGTGCTGTGCAAGGAGAAACCTACCCTCAAGAAAACTATAGACATTTGCAGAATCTGAGCTTGGCAATAATCATCTGGAGAGTATTAACAGACAAGGCTTTGCAATCTGGATAGATACATTCCTAGGTCAAACGAAAACAATGTATTGGAATAAAGGAAGAAATATTTGTAGAAAATCTAGCAGGAAGGTCAAAGCCAGAGTACAGGATGTAAATATTGCAAAGAACCTTGCACAAAAGAAAAGGAAACATGACTTCTTAATTTGCCTGAAAGTGTTTAGCTAGGAATAAACAAAACAATAGATTATAAAGATGGCTGCTGAAGATATATCTCTGAGATGGGGTTGAAGGTGTATGGGTGTGGGTGAGTGGAGTTCATATTTCTTGGTGGCACCATGAGATGTTAATGTAAGGCTTACAAAATGTGCCAGCTGCTTGCATGCAAACACATTTATTCAAACAATGGTTATGTTGGAAAGTGGGTTGGGACTAGTCCTCAGTTGAGCTAAGGGGGACCATTGTTGACTAGGGAGTCCCAGTGTTTTCAGTCACAGCACAGTCCACACATAGTCCAGGGGCTTGACTACAGTTTGTTTTCTACTTGGGCCAAACCATCACTGAATATGACCCTAGTCTGAGTAGTGGGAAATGGTCAGTCTTGGAGGACTATCACTTACTGTTAGTTCAGGAGGTACTAATGCCGATAGTCAAGGGTCTGTTCTGGCCTGTCTATGTGACACTCATTGAAGTTAGTCGGAGGCTTGTCTTGAATGCAGTTCTGAGGTTTGTGTGTTGGTTATTGTAGAGACTACAAATGGGGAGTGTAGGGGCAGGGGAGGGATCATTGTTGAAAGGGAGGAGAGAGTCAATACTGCGGGGGGCGTGGGGGGCAGAGGCATTTGTTGAACTGGGGACAAGAACACTAAATGAAGCATAAACTCAAGGTATACAGTGGGTTAGGCCAAACAGCAGTTGGTAGGCTACAGGAGGGGGTTTTAGTGGCAGTAAATACCACCTTGGACTGCACAGGAGGAGCATGGAGTCCAGGGTGGGCATTTTTAATGTGTAGTTCTGGGGACAAGGAGACCTGGTGGAAGCAGAGTGATAGGTATCCAATGGAAGAATGTAGGTGAAATAGCTCTGGACATAGTGCTAAGTATAAGTACAGTAGAAATAGGATATGGAGTAGGCCATTCAGCCTCTTGAGTTTGATCTGCTATTCAATACGATCCTGGCTGATCTGACATTCCTTAAGATCCTGTCTTTCCTGCATTTTCCCCATAAACCTTGATTCCCTACTGATTAAGAATAAGGAGACATAGATACATCTTGGTTGACGGTGGAGGGGGGTTGCCTCACGATCAAACTGAACCTAGTTCTGGTGGTGTCCACAATGTGCCCATCACTTGCTGTTCTTTGAAATGCAAATTCAACTGGAAAATGGTTTGGCCACCACCCAGGATGAGCAGAATCAGTGTCAGTCTCATGGGTGAAAGCATGGAATCCACGTCTGTTTAATACAATATTGATGGGGCAAATACATGAAGCTTTTAAATTCCAGCTTTGATTTGTAATCTTTTCTTTATGTGTTTACAATGCATGCAAAGCGAACATGATTAGGCCTTAAATGCTGGTCAAAGATGGTTTGCACCATGCCATTGGTGCCTAGAAATCTAATATTACCATCTCAACCCTCCTGGAGTCAATACTATTCCACCGTTCTGGATCCAACCTGAATCAACCCAAACCAAAACATATCCCCCGATTCTGGACCAACTCCATATCAGACGTGACTCCCCACCGCCAGTCACCCCAGACCCAAATGAACAGTCCAACCCTCCCACACTTGACCCTTACGTGGAACTTGGCTCAACTCCAAGACATATGTTGCAGTCGTACATTGCAGAGTACAGAGTAGCCATCAGTTTAGGAGGAATTATGGTGTAAATTCTGACAATATGACTCTCATCGCTATGGTGAAGTCTGGATCATTGTGATTTCCACAACTTGAACGCGGTTTTGACGGTTTGTTTTGCTTCATGACTCTCAATTCTGAGCATTTGTCATGGTGTAGGCCCAGCATTTTACCTAGTTATAGTGAAGGGTTATGAGTCTCAGTTATGGCATTGTCTGTGGATATTTTCTTGACATATCACCATCTCGGAAGACGAGTAGCAGCAGAGGATGGAGTATTGCTGACTCAGAGCACATTTACTGCAATAGACACAAAGCACAACATCACTGAAGTCTTTTGTAAAACATAATCTGCCTTTGAGACACATCAAATTAATTGCACCAATGTTCATCTGAGGTCCCTGGTGGAATGAGCAATAATGGAAGATAATAAACTCCTACCAGAAATATTCTTGAAGATTCTTTTGATGCCACCATGCCTCGAGTAGAATATTTGTAAAGTTTTTGCTACATGTCGAATCACAGTTCCTGTCAAAATTCTCTCTCAAGTTATGACAGTGAGCCAGGAGAATACCCAAAGAAATTCCCAGAGATGTGGTTCCAAATACCATCCTAAAAGGTTGCTTTCATTGTGATGCTTGGGCAACAGTAAAGTGTTTTAGACCAAAACAGAAATTGCTGGAGAGACTCAGCAGGACTGGCAGCTTCTGCAGAGAGAAAGCAGAGTTATGTTTCAAGTCCACTGACCTTCTTCAGAATTGAAATTAGCTAGGAAAAGGTGATGACAGGGGTTGGGGGAAGGGAATTAGTGACTAGATGCACGGAGACAGAGCAGACCAAGGAGTGGTTAATATTAAACTGAGGAAGAAGAAAAGCTCATAATGGGGACAATGGGTAGGTGAACAAATGAAAGTATCCGAAAGAACTACAAATGCTGTAAATTATAAACAAAAACAGAAATTGCTGGAAAAGTTCAGCAAATCTGGCAGCATCTGTGGAGAGAAAGCAAAGTTAACGTTCCAGATCGAGTGACCCTTCCTGAATAGATGAAAATAAGTTGGCCTTGAATTTGTTTGGACTTTCACACAATCTACTTGCTGACTTTCAAGAATCCCATTTGCACATTCACTCAAGCTCACTGAAACATGCAAGCTGGCTTGCCTTGCTAAAAAGTTCTAGTTCACCTAAATCAAGCAGTGCTACTTGATACAAACAAGCTGCAGACAAAGTGGAATAATTCCTTGGTAATGTTAATGGAAACAATTTATCAAGACATTGTGGAATTGTGAAATTGCATTGTCCTTACCTAATGATACTAAATGTTCATTACACAGTAGATGAAAATACACAATGACTAGTATTGTGTGGTCAACATTTACCTTGCTGACAGGTACAGTTTTATAGCAGTAATTCACTGTCACTGAAAATCTTATTCAGTGTGGTACCATCTACAGAAAATCTGTGGTATGTGTGATCAAGGCAAGCATGGCTCTTCTCTTTATTCTGACATGGGAGATGTCAGAGTCCAAAAGTTGTTGCTAATCCCCAACCACCTCTTGAACCACCGCTGTTCACCTGGTGTAGGAACCCCAACAGTGCTGTTAGGAAGGAAATGTCAGAATTTTGACCCAGTGATCCTGAAGGAATGTCAATGTAATTCCAAGTCAGTTTGATATACAGCTTGGAGAGGAACTTGAAGGTGATGATGTTCTCATGTGTCTGTCACTTTTTTCTTCTAAATGGTCAAGGTTGTGGATTTGGAGGGTGCTATGGAGAGAGAGTTGGTGAACTGCTGCAGTGCATCTTGTACAAAGTCCATACTGAAACCAGTTGGATTCCTGATAACTGTCAAATCCAGAGCAAGAAATATATATTAAATACAAAAACATGGTGTGCAATTTTGAACAGAGTGTTGGGAGCTTAACAAGTAAAATGAGTATTAATCATATTCTAAAAAATCTAATTTTTTTTGTTCTTCACATATAGCATTTAACTAAAAATTACTATTTAAATTCTCAGTTTCACCCAGCCTTAAACAAGGATATACAATTCTCTACTTGAAAAGATGAACATAGTTAATTAGGTTCATACTGGTTTTAGTACCTTCAGCTGAAGATACAAACATAGAGTACACATTAATACAGTACAGGAACAGGCCTTTCAGCCCGCCATATCAAAGCCGTTCATTGTGCCTTTCTACACTAATCCCATCTGCCTACACAAGGTCCATTTCTCTCCTTTCCCTGCTGTTCATGTGTCTGTCCAAATGCCTCTTAAATGATGCTATTGTGTCTGTTTCTACCACCTGCCCTGATCTATATCTTGCTGTATTCTTTGATACTTTCTTCACCATCCACAATTCCACCAATTTTCATGTCATTTGCAAACTTACTGAACAGACCACTTACATATTCTTCCAAATCATCGATATATATTAAAAATAACAGAGGTTCCAGCATTTGTCTTTGCAGATTATGACTGATCACAGAGCTCTAGTCAGAAAAACATCCCTCCACAACTACCTATGACCAAGCCAATTTTGTATCTAACTTACCAACTCACCATGGATCCCATATGATTTAATCTTCTGGACCAGTTTACCATGAGAGACCTTGTCAACTGCTTTAGGAAAGTCCACATAGACAACGTCCACAGCCCTACCTTCAGAAATCATCTCCCTCAGTATCCTGGCATAGATTCCATAAGGCCCTGGGGACTAATCTATCTTAATGTTTTTCAAAACACCTGAAACCTTCTCCTTCTTAATATCGAAATGCCCTGGAATATCAACATAATTCTCCCTAATCTTACTATCATCCATGTCCTTCGCCTTAGTGAATACCGATGCAAATTACTCATTAAGGATCTCATCCACTTCCTCTGCTTCACGCATAAATTCCCACTTTTTTCCTTGAGTGAACCTACCTTTTCCTTCTCTATCCTCTTGATCCCAATATATGTATAAAATGCCTGAGGATTCCCTTTAGTCCTGCTTGCCTTGGATATTTCATGGCCCTTTTTAGCCCTCCTAGTTCCTTGTTTAAGTTCTTTCTTGCTTCCTTTATAGTCCTGATTTCAGCTTTCCAAACCTTACATATGTCTCCTTTTTCCTTTTATCTAAATGCAGTGCTACTTTGAATGAAGTGCTGGGAGTTGTGTGTGTAAGAGAGTTGGGGCAAGAAGGGAAGTACATACATCTTCAGCTGTGAAGAAGAAACGTATCAGTTGACCCTGTTTGTCTCTCCATAGATGCAGAGTTTCTCCAGCACTTCCTGTTTTTGTTTTAGATTTCCAGCAGGAGCAGTATTTTGTTTTTATAGGAGTTTCTTTAAGTTTGTTTGGCTGAGGTTGGGGACTTCAGTGTGGATGAGCTAACTGATCATGGCAGCCATTGAAGTGGGAGATGAAAAGAAATGTAACAGATTTACAGTAAGGGGAAATGATACTGTTCTCTGCAGCCAAGAGCAATATTTCGAAGGCTGCATTACCTGACCAATGCCAGGGTCTAAGCTGTCAGACCAGAGTTGAAAGGAAATTTACAGTAGACAGAGAAGCCACCTGTCCATGATGACAATTGATGTAAGCAGATTCTGCATTATCATGATGGAAAGCTACATTAGAAAGCAGCCTTCAAAGGTAGTAATCATTAGATTACTACATGAACAAAGTACAAATTAGAATAGGTCACACAAGATTAAAGAAATCAATTTATGTGCGAGAAGTAGATTCTGGTTAGTGGCACCAACATTGGGAATAGTGGGTGTTGTAACATTGGAATGTTCTATGAAGGGAAATGAGCACAAATTTAGGGAGTTAGGCTTCAGTTGTACAAGGCATTGTTGAGACCATATTTGGAGCACTGTGTACTGTAGTGGTCTCTATATTTCAGAAAGGAAAAAAGTGCAAGCGAAGCAGTTCAGAGGAGATTCAGCCTTAACCTTTTTGAATGGCAGAGCAGGATGAAGGGACTAAGTCACCTACACCTGCTCCTATTCTTATATTCACAAATTCATACTTTGTTTCTGTCTTCACAAAGACGTCAGGAATGATGGGGAACGCAGGATTTCATGGAAGGAGAAACTCAAGCAAATCCATATTAGTAGGGAAATGCTCTTGGAGAAATTGATGAGATTAAACGCTGATAAATCCCTAGGTCTTAATAATCTACATCCCAGAATACTGAAGGAACTCATCCTACAAATAATGGATGCATTGATGGTCATCTTCCAAGATTCTTTAGAACAGTTCCTACGGATTGAAGGATAATTAATGTAACCCCGCTATTTAAAACAAAGGAGGTGGGGAGAAATCAGGGAATTATTGATCATTATGTCTGATAAAAGGAGTGGGAAGATGCTGGAGCCAGTTATCAAGAAGTTCACAGCAGAGCACTATGGTGGAGTCAGATACATCACCATAGATTTACAAAAGAGAAATCATGCTTCAAGGATGTAACTAATAGAGTCGATTGGAGGGAGCAGATGGATGTGGTTTATTTAGACTTTCAGGACTTTTGACAAAGTCCAACATAAGAGATTAATGTGTAAAATGTAAGCATATGTGTTACAACACGATGGGGGACCCCTCCGCTAATTAAACCAAACATCCAGAAAAGCTCACCTTGCCCCATAATCTATTAAAGTATGAGCAAAAGAGAACTCCAAACTTCCACTATTTAAAGACAGAATATCGATTTATTCTTTAACTCTAAGAATGAACATTAGAAAAACAACTATTTACAACTCTAAGCCTCCTTTCTCTTAAATGTTTGTTATCTGCCTCCAAATCTATAACAATATACTGTTCTAATAAATGTCCATATTAAAATTACATCAACGTAATTTTAAAACCACGCAGTAGCTGTCGTCAGTGTCTGTCTCCCTCTGGCTGAAGATTTCTGGTCATCTTTGGTCTTTTGCTGCAAAGGTGTTTCATATGAAAAAGGTTCCTTTGATAGACAGTGTTTTGCTGGTAAAAACAATGACTGTAGATGCTGGAAACCATATTCTGGATCAGTGGTGCTGGAAGAGCACAGCAATTCAGGCAGCATCCATCGAGCAGCGAAATCGATGTTTCGGGCAAAAGCCCTTCATCAGGAATAAAGGCAGTGAGCCTGAAGCATGGAGAGATAAGCTCGGGGAGGGTGGGGGTGGGGAGAAAGTAGCATAGAGTACAGTGGGTGAGGGGATGAAGGTGATAGGTCAGGGAGGAGAGGGTAGAGTGGATAGGTGGAAAAGGAGATAGGCAGGTAGGACAAGTCAGGACAAGTCATGGGGACAGTGCTGAGCTGGAAGTTTGGAACTGGGGTGAGGTGGGGGAAGGGGAAATGAGGAAGCTGTTGAAGTCCACATTGATGCCCTGGGTTGAAGTGTTCCGAGGCGGAAGATGAGGCGTTCTTCTTCCAGGCGTCTGGTGGTGAGGGAGCGGCGGTGAAGGAGGCCCAGGACCTCCATGTCCTCGGCAGAGTGGGAGGGGGAGATGAAATGTTGGGCCACGGGGCGGTTTGGTTGATTGATGCGGGTGTCTCTGAGATGTTCCCTAAAGCGCTCTGCTAGGAGGCGTCCAGTCTCCCCAATGTAGAGGAGACCGTATCGAGAGCAACGGATAGAATAAATGATATTAGTGGATGTGCAGGTAAAACATTGATGGATGTGGAAGGCTCCTTTAGGGCCTTGGATAGAGGTGAGGGAGGAGGTGTGGGCACAAGTTTTACAGTTCCTGCGGTGACAGGGGCAAGTGCCAGGATGGGTCGTAGGGGGGCGTGGACTTGACCAGTAGTCACGGAGGGAACGGTCTTTGTGGAAGACGGAACGGGGTGGGGAGGGAAATATATCTCTGGTGGTGGGGTCTTTTTGGAGGTAGCGGAAATGTCGGCGGATGATTTGGTTTATGCGAAGGTTTGTAGGGTGGAAGGTGAGCACCGGGGCGTTCTGTCCTTGTTACGGTTGGAGGGGTGGGGTTTGAGGGCGGAGGTGTGGGATGTGGACGAGATGCGTTGGAGGGCATCTTTAACCACGTGGTAGTTACTCTGTCTATGGCAGTTGGTCTCATTGTCTAACTGTCAAAATACCTGCTCTTTATAAACCCAGCATCAGCTGATCTCATTGGTTCGATGCTGGCAAAACAATAAATTCAAAATCGATTGCTTTTTAGTATCCTGGGGCATAAGTTAAACTGATTAATTCAATTTGAATGCTGCCAAAACAGCAACCAAAACTCAGGCGTTCGTTTCACAGCCAAATGTTACATATTTTCAATTTTCCAGTGTCAGAGACTGCTAGTCAATCGCATGACCAGTTCCTGCAAGCTCTCAGTGCAAAACAGCTTTCACTGTCTCTTAAAGGTACAGTACACTCCTTTAACTTCATAACACACGGGATTGGGAGTAATGTATTGAGATGGATAGGAAATTGGCTTGCAGGAAACAAGTTGGAATAAATGGTCTTTTTCTGACTGGCAGACAGTGATTAGTGGAATACTATAGGAATTGGTACTTGGACTCCAACTATTCACAATCTAGTGATTTAGATGAGAGAACTAAATATAATAGCTCAAAATTTGCAGATGACACAGAGGTGGTGGAAGAGTTAGCTGTAAGGAGGATGCAGAGATGTTGCAGTCTGATTGGGACAGGTTGAGTGAGTGGGTAAATGCATTGTATAATGTGGATAAGTGTGAGGATATCTACTTTGATAGCAAAAATAGGAAGGCAGATTATTATTTGAATGGCTGTGAATTGAGAGAGGGAAATATTTTAATGAGATCTTGGTATCCTCTTGCACCAGTCACTAAAAGTAAGCATGTAGATGCAGCAGGCAGTAAAGAAGGCAAACTATGTTGGCCTTCATAGTGAGAAAATTCAAGTACAGAAAGGATGTCTTGCTGCAATTATACAAGGCATTGGTGAGGCCACACCTGCTATATTGTGTGCAGTTTTGGTCTCTTTTATCTGAGGAATGATGTTCTTGGTGTAGAGGGAGTAGAGTGAAGGTTTACCACATTGATTCCTGAGATGGCAGGACTGACGTATGTGGAGGGTTTGAATCAGTTAGGATTGTGTTCACTGGAGTTAAGAAGAATAAGGGGAGATCTCATAGAAATCTGGCAAAAGGAACTAAATTAGGTTAGGATATCTGGTCGCCATGGACAAGTTGGATCCAAGAGTCTGTTTCCGTGTTGTACATCTCTGTGACTCTATGACTATGACAAGACAGGGTAGATGCAAGAAGGATGTTCCCATTGGTGGGGGAGGCCAGAACCAGTAGTCATAATTTAAGGATAAGGGATAAACAATTTAGATTGAGATGAGGATAGATTTCTTCACCCAGAGAGTGATGAGCCTGTGGAATTCACTACCACAGAAAATGGTTGAGGCCAAAATATTATGTAATTTCAAGAAATAGATAGATATGGCTCATATGGCTAAACAGACCAAAGAATATTGGTAGAGGGCTGGATTAAGCTATTGAGCTCGATGATCAGCCATAATCATACCGAATGACAGAGCAGGCTCAAGGGGTCAAATGGCCGACCCCTGTTTCTATGTTTGATGTTTCTGGGTTCTTATGTGGAGAGAGCAGTTTAAGAGAGTGAGATAAAAGACAAACAAAGTAAGAGAAACTTAAGTTTCTAACAGCTGAAGGAATGAGATTTCACACTGATGAAAATTTAGTTTTCAGTGCAGAAATATTGTTCCGCAGTAAGTATGCACCAGCTCGAACCTTTTCTGTCATATTTAGAGTTCACAAAATTGGCAAACATGATGATTTCACAGCCTTTTATTAATCTCATTCTCATGCCTGTGAAGGACTGAGGTAACTCGAACAGAAACTTCTGGATTTTAACATTTAACTTGACACATGTGCATTCCAAAAATTGTTGTCCAATTTTCACTATAACAATCAATGTTATTCGTCTCATATTTTCTTAATGAAAAATCTAGGCCATTATGTCCCTATTTTAATGCTTTTGGACAATGTTGAATGGTTGAGGTAATCTTATTGATTACCTCAATGGAATCCTGGAATTTATCTGTAACATGTGTGAGATGTAAACCTATTGATACTGTGGTGACTACAGTGGAAATGAACCCTCACTTGTAAGAGCACATGCAGCATGTGATATTATTCAATTTAAGCTTTTTTAATAAAAACCAACACAGAAGCATTGTTCCAAGGACAACTGGAGAAATGGGCTGAATAACCTCCTTCTGCACTACAATTCATTAAAATAAAATAAAAGTCATCCACGTTTATTGCCTATTCAAGTATCTGGAAATTCTAAACATCACTGCAGATTTCTTTATGTTTACCTTTCCTTTCTCTCGGTGGCTATTCGATGAGAATATAATCTGGTACAAAAGGGTTAAAAATGTTGGAAAATGGGCCATTTCATTTATTTCCAATCATATAGCTCGATTTACACGGATGTAGAAAAAGGTGCAGATATTTCAATAAAAATGAAGCCAGAAAAATAGAATGGGCATTAATGTCTGTAAAGTTCCAATGGAAAAGAACACTTGCCCATTTTCCACTCCTGGCAGCACATTTTATACATCAACAAAGGTCAGCTTTGGTGGAAAATTCAAACTTTTGTGCTTCTGGCACTGGCAGTTTGAGAGTGCCAACAGTAATCAAACATTTGTAATTACTTTATCTCAACTCTGTAATAAGTTTTTCTCTGGCTTGCGCAATGACACTAATAACATTGAGGCTGAGGCTATTTTTCGTGGCATAAAACCTGGTTATTAGTTAAGCAGGCAATTTCACTTTTGGAATAAAAAATTATACATCATTTCATAGTTGTCTGCTGTGAACTCTCTCCATATCCTACGGTCATTGCTCTCAACATGATAATTCATTGTAATAAATTTTAAAATAATGCATTTGCACATGGCTGCGGTGCTACGTTCGGAAATATGTTTTAAACCTTTCTGCAAACTATTGAAAGACTAATTTTAAAAAAAATATACTGGCATTGTTTGTCTACTTTGCTTTCTGGAGTCCTTTCCTTTTGCTAATGTTACTCAAGACAGACCCATACATGCAAGCTTATTTAAAACGCAAGTGGAAAATGTCTCAAGATGTTCTCACTGTGAATGCTGTTCCTGAATAGAATCATAGCTCTGGACAAGTGTAAAGAGGTATTGGGCTATACATTGTTTTGATTGTCTCACGGATTGGCAGGCCTGATAAGGGGAGATACTTATGTTTAGGTGTCATGCTTCCACATGTGAGTATGCTCACAGGTGTTGGTAAAATGACAAATTTTATGGGTAGGTGCGAAGAAAGTTCTGCCCCTGTCTACGGACTTTTGGACTCCAAATTCCAGGCTATATGTTTAAAAGGCATCCACAGAGTATTTCACTCTGTGCAATCCAAGAGTTTCACTCAATCCCCACCTCCTCGTATTGGCCCAATGAAAACCAGCACCATTGTTCAACAATGCCTCACTAAATGTTCACCTGAAGGTATTCCAGTGAGATGGGAAGCCCCTTTCCCGAGCGATGGCAACAAGAGGCCATATTGGGTGATAAAAGCACCCTGGATGGAGCAGGTTGCAGAGATCAACAAAATTTCTTCAGGATGGACACCTCATATGTACCTCAGGCACACACACCATATAATGCCTTATTGATTTGCATCACCACTCAGTCTTTGATGATACAGAATCACCATTCAAGCCATCATTCTGAAATTCTCCCATATCACAATTTCTTTAATTATAACAGACATGGATGATCATAGCTCTGGGGATTCACATTTCTATCTGTGTCTATCAAAGCACAATGTGCTCATATAACCTTGCTAATGTCTCTTTTAGCTTATCTAATTCTAAGAGAAGCATGTGCACAACCATTTCAAACGGGGCTGGAGAGGACCTGTCCTCTTTATTTGTCTTATCAAATCCACCAGGAGAAACTTCTGGTTGCCATTCACCACAGATCAAGTGAAGACCACCCCAAAAGTGCAGCCCCACAATCTTCACTACTGATGCCAGTGCCCGCGAACTGGAACTTGTGATTCCCACAGCAGTGTTTGAGCATGGTTTCATTTCACTAATTTAATGTGGCTCCTGTCAAATGACTCAGAGATTATTATCCTTGAGGTTCTACTCTTTAATCAGTGCCTAGCTCCTCATACTTTTAAGTAGAAAGTCCTTCTCAGTATTACGAATGTTATCACTTTCTAACTGGACAACTGGATCCTTTCCCTCCCACTTTAAGTTCCTGTTTAGCCCTTTGCAGATGTCCTGAACCTTGACATTGGATATGCAACACCATCTTCTCGAGTTATGTCGCGGCTGCAGAGAACAATGTCAATCTCCTCACTACATTATCTTCTACAACTCCCAATGTTATATTCCTTGTTACTCTTCCCACTTGAAAGGCATTCTGAACCAAAGTGCCCTAATCTATCCATTCATCTTCCACCTTCCCATAGACCTTGTTCCAAACCATGCATTGGTTAAGTCACAAAACTCAGGACAGTTTCCTGACACTGTATGTAGACAGGCCATCAAGGGGTGAGGCCACATTAGATTTAGTCCTGGGTAATGAACCCCACCAGTTGTTAGATATGAAGGTAGGTGAGAACTTTGGTGATACTGACCACAATTTGGTTATGTTTACGTTAGTGATGGAAAGAGATTGATATATTCTGCAGGGCAAGAGTTATAGCTGGTGGGAAAGCAATTACGATGCAATTAGGCAAGATTTAGGATGCATAGATTGCGGAAGGAAACTGCAGGGGATGGGCACAATTGAAATGTGGAGCTTATTCAAGGAGCAGCTACTGCGTGTCCTTGATAAGCATGTACTGGCTCAGGCAGGAAGGAGGTTGTTGAGTGTGGGAGCCATGATTTACTAAGGAAGTTGAATCTTTTGTCAAGAGGATGAAGAAGGTTTATGTTAGATGAGATGTGAAGGCTCAGTTAGGGCGCTTGAGAGTTGCAAGTTAGCCAGGAAAGACCTAAAGAAGAGTCAGGAGGGGACATGAGAAGATGTTGGTGGATATGATCAAGGAAAACCCTGAGGCTTTCTACAGGTATATCAGGAATAAAAGAATGACTAGAATAAGATCAGGACCAATCAAGGATAGTAGGGTGAGGTTGCATGTGGAGTCAGAGGAGATGGGAGAAACACTAAATGAATATTTTTCAATAGTATTCACAGTAAAAAAAAAAGGTAATGTTATAGAGGAGAATACTGAGATACAGGATACTAAGCTAGAATGGATTGAGGTTCACAAGGAGGAGGTGTTAGCAATTCTGGCAAGCGTAAGAATAGATAAGTCCCCTGGGCAGGATGGGATTTATCCTAGGAATCTCTGGGAAGCCAGGGAGGAGATTGCCGAACCTTTGGCTTTGATCTTTATGTCATCATTGTCTTCAGATTAGTGCCAGAAGACAGGAGGATAGCAAATGTTGTTAACCTTGTTCAAGAAGGGGAGTAGAGATAACCCTAGTATTTATAGACCACTGAGCCTTACTTTGGTTGTGAGTCAAGTGTTGGAAAGTGTTATAAGAGATAGGATTCATAATCATCTAGAAAGCAATACATTAATTAGGGATAGTCAACATGGCTTTGTGAAGGGGAGGTCGTGCCTCGCAAACCTTAATGAGTTCTTTGAGAAGGCAACCAAACAGGTGGAAGAGGGTAAAGCAGTTGATATGGTATGTATGGATTTCAGTAAGGTGTTCAATAAGGTTCCCCATGGTAGGCTATTGCACAAAATACGGAAACATGGGATTGAGGGTGATTTAGCAGTTTGGATCGGAAACTAGCTAGCTGAAAGAAGATAGAGGATGGTGGTTGATGGGAAATATTCATCCTGGAGTTCAGTTACTAGTGGTGTATTGCAAGCATCTATTTTGGGTACACTGTTGTTTGTCATTTTTTATAAATAACCTGGATGAGGGCATAGAAGGAGGTGTTAGTAAATTTCCAGATGACATTAAGGTTGGTAGAGTTGTAGATAGTGATGAAGGATGTTGTAGGTTACAGAGAAACATAGATAAGCTGCAGAGCTGGGCTGAGAGGTGGCAAATGGAGTTTAATGCGCAAAAGTGTGAGGTGATTCACTTTGGAAGGAGCAACAAGAATGCAGAGTACTGGGCTAATGGTAAGACTCTTGGTAGTGTAGATGAGCAGAGAAATCTCAGTGTCCAGGCACATAAATCCTTGAAAGTTGCAACTCAGGTTGGTAGGGTTGTTAAGAAGGTGTACAGTGTGTTAGCTTTTATTGGTAGAAGGATTGAGTTTTGGAACCAAGAGGTTATGCTGCAGCTGTACAAAACCCTGGTGCGGCCAGATTTGAAATATTATGTACAGTTCTGATCACCACATTATAGGAGGGATGTGGAAGGTTTGGAAACAGTTCAGAGGAGATTTACTATTATGTTGCTTGGTATGGAGGGAAGGTCTTAGGTGGAAAGGCTGAGGAATTTGAGGCTGTTTTCATTAGAGAGAAGAAGGTTGAGAGGCGACTTAATTGAGACATATAAGATAATCTGAAGGCTAGATAGGTTGGACAGTGAGAGCCTTTTTCCAAGGCAATAGCTAGCATGAGGAAACATAGCTTTAAATTGAGGCGTGATAGATATAGAACAGATGTCAGAGGTAGTTGCTTTATTCAGAGAGTAGTAAGGGCTTGGAATGCACTGCCTGCAAAGTCAAATTTGAGGGTATTTAAATGATCATTTGATAGAGATATGGACAAGAACGGAATAGTATAGGTTAGATGGACTTCAGATTGGTTTCACAGGTCAGCACAACATCGAGGGCCGAAGGACCTGCACTGTGCTGTAATGTTCTATGTTCTCTATGTTCTAAAACAGTTGAGAACGTCAAATTTATTAGATTTAAGGCTCCCACACTACATCATTATCTGATTCCCATGAGATATTGTGTGATGAGACATTGTGTTATAGGTTATCTTTATTAACTCACTCACCAGCTCAGTATATTTTACTGCATTTTCACACCTTATCAGCCCTTGCTACAAGCATTGTTTACCTCTGAATAAGTGTAACATACAGAAAAGTGCCATGCCCATCAAGCCTTGATGAAACATTATAATATTAACCAGCCCTTACCACCCATCTCCTGGACCTGAATAGACTCCCCAATTTTAAATACCTGTTGAATACCTTTTAACTGGGCAATCCATGAAATTGTATGAATGAATGAAACTCATACTGGCAAACAGTAAATCAATTTCACAACCCAGCTGCAATAATCAGTTTAATATCCTTTTTTTAATTAAGTACAGGTACAATTTCAAACTTGTTCAGAGTGTATAGGCCTAGTATTTTTACTAATATTTACCAATTTAAAAGACAAAAGGACTAACGCCACTTAATTATGCAAGCGGACCAGGCAGACACGCACAATCCCATCAGAAGGTGCAGCAAGCATTTAGCAAGCTCCCCTGTCTGCCAGGACAGAAACCTTTCAAACTTTTGTGTACTGTAGATAATAAAATGTAACACCATAGAGATGTACAGCACGGAAACAGATTCTTCAGTCCAACGCGTCCATGCCGACTGGATATCGTAAATTAATCTAGTCCCATTTGCCAGCATTTGGCCCATATCCCTCTAAACCCTGCCTATTCATATAGGACACCTTTTAAATGGTTGTAATTGTACCAGCCTCCAACATCCTTGTAAATCTTTTCTGCACTCTTTCAAGTTTCACAACATCCTTCCTGTAGCAGGGAGACCAGAATCGAATGCTATATTCCAAAAGTGGCCTCGCCAGTGTTGGGGCTTGGGTCAATGGTGGTAAATGATTGAAAAAAATAAAAACAACAAGAAGTAGTTGTCTTAAAAGCTGAATAAGGTTTTAAAAAAAGTTACCACGTGATGAACCTCAATGAAACCCTAAAGGGGGTATAGGAAGAGAGATCTAGAGTGTAGAGACATGTACACATTGGTGAAGGTGCCAAGGCAAGTTGAGAAAGTTGGTTAAAAGGGCACGTGACGTTCCAAACATAGAACACAAGCAAGGAAGTTACAACAAGTTTAAATAAAAATACCGATTTGACCTCAGCTGTAGCATGGCGTCCAGGTGTGGGCACAGTTCTTTAGGAAAGATGAGAGGCTTTAGAAAAGATGTAGATCAGATTGACAAGAATGATTCCAGGGATTGTGGGCACTGAAGAAACTGGGTTGCTTTCTTTCAAGACATCTGAGAAGAGGTTTCATTGAGATTATCAAAATTTATAGACAAGTGGGACAATTTACAGAGAAAAACTGTACCGATTCGTAATGGAATTTTAACATATGTAAGAACTGTCATTTCAGGATTCTATTGATGCCTCAAACTTGTGCTGCAATTGCTGAATAAAGAGGCTATTTTCACAACTCACCAACTCCAGTCATTATTTGAACATGATCCCACATTCATAGAACATAGAACATAGAACAGTACAGCACAGAACACTCAACCCATGATTTTGTGCCGACCACTGATCCTCATGTATGCACCCTCAAATTTCTGTGACCAGTAGTCTCTTAAATGTCCCCAATGACCTTGCTTCAACAACTGCTGCTGGCAATGCATTCCATGCTCTCACAACTCTCTGTGTAAAGAACCCGCCTCTGACATCCCCTCTATACTTTCCTCCAACCAGCTTAAAACT
>NC_057712.1:90414837-90432576 GCF_004010195.1 Chiloscyllium plagiosum
CTCTGCATCCTGTCAATGTCCTGCTGCAGCCTACAACAGCCCTCTATATTGTCAACGACACCTCCAACCTTTGTGTTGTCTACAAACTTGCTGACCCATCCTTGAATCCCCTCATCCAAGTCATTAATAAAAATTACAAACAATCGAGGCCCAAGGACAGATCCCTGTGGAACACCACTCACCACAGACTTCCAGGCAGAATATTTTCCTTCTACTACTACTCGCTGTCTTCTGTTGGCCAGCCAATTCTGTATCCAGACAGCTAAGTTCCTCTGTATCCCATTCCTCCTGACCGTCTGAATGAGCCTACCATGGGGAACTTTATCAAATGCCTTGCTGAAGTCCATATACACCACATCCACAGCTCAACCCTCATCAATTTTTCTAGTCACATCCTTAGCTGCCTTCTTCCTGCTGCCTATGACACATGCAATTAGACTGACCTATCCTATGAACACCTTCTGAAATTAACAGTCGAGTTATCTCTCTCCTCTCACTAATGCAGGTTATTGTTATTCTTTACCACAATCTTACTATTTCTTTCAAATGCTGATATCCATTACAATTGAAGATTGTGAGTACGTACCTACCGGCCAATCAGTTTACTCATGATGTCATTCTTGTTTTCACTCTGTTTTGCAAAGTTCTGATTCCCAGCAGTTAAAGTAGTGCCTTCCAAAAAGATTCAGAAAAAGAAAAAAAGGTACAGTAACTTCACCACTTTACTGAACTCTCAGACACAACCAACCATATTCACCCCGCCAAAAAAAAAAGAAAAGCCTTTCATTCTGCATTAGCTACTTGCAATGCTAACTGAATTCTACAGGCCTTGTATTTATCCTACTTTTGGCATAGATGAGTCAGCTCCACTCTGCTGTTGTTCAAAAACTAGTTTTAGTTAATTCTTTGATTACCTAACTATGCCAAAGCTACTCTCAGTAAATAGCTTCTTTGTTTAAACCAAAATAAAACATTAAATTTTAAAATTAACTTAAATAGCACACCTCACTCAAATTTTAAATGCAACCAACATGGGGTTTTAAAGAGAGAATAACTCTCAAAATCTCCTATATTTACCAAACCCCTAAACCTCCCACTCTGTGGCAGCTGCACTCAGGTCATCAGAACATGTAAACCTTTACCAGAGATCCCCTCTCCATGCCACAAACTCTTACCTAATTTGAGTAAATTCATTTTAGCCCAGAACTATACATAAATATTAATGTTTTTAATCCAAAGCATATTGTACTTTGGTGGGCTTATTGCCCTTTCCATAAATGGCAGCAGTCACCTGATGTTTGGTGTAAATACCAGAGGAGCATTGATTTTGTTTGATTACCAGTTCAGGGAAGTGTACACATTTACCCAGGGGAAATCATAACATATTCTTTTGAAGCTGTAATTTATCCTTAATTTTTTAAGCTAACTCCTGCACAGGGAATTTTCAAGATGACAACCAGTTATCTTCCAGTAGTAACCTATTTAGCTACACAAATGTAACAAATATCTATTTATAGTTGATATTCAAGTGAAAGGACTAATGTGGCAGAGGTGAGGTAGGGTGAAAATAGTATAAAAGCAAGAGAAAGGACAGAAACAAGAGAAGAAAGAACAAGGAGAACAAAGAAAGAAAACACAAGGAAACGAAAAGATAAAAAGATAAATGGAAATCTGTGACAGAAAACACAGACCTTATTTGTTTGCAAGTCCCTGCTGAAAATGTAGAATGAACTTATTCATTAGTAAAATCACATCAGTGGCAGTTACTCCATGTTAGTGAGTTTACATGTAACAAGATCAGTAATACTCATATCAGTACACAAAGGGCTTTTCCTGGGTGATGAATGAGCTTCCTTGTGAAAGATGATAGTTTGATTGTTTTTGCACAAAACTGATCAGCATTTTAATTTCTTTCCCCAGTGTTTATTGCCAGTTGTCTGCTGTGCCCTGCTTGTAAAAACTCCACTAAATGGAAATGAATAAATGTAATTACTGTGGGTGACAGTGGCAGTCTGTGTGGTTTTTCATATCAGCCAAGCCAGATTTAATCTAATCTGAAGTGAGTGCATGTTCCTCTGTGAAAGCGGTGACATAAAGCAGCCCACTCAGCAGTGACACAGAGAAACAGAAAAGCTCTGCTTTCCAGCACAGATCGTGAGCAATCTGATTGGCTGAAATGCCAGTCGCTCCTTCCTGGTGTGTTTACAATCCGACCTGGCCCATGTGACTAGGTTTTTTCTGGCTTGAGCGGGATAGATGCAATTGTGTGTCATCTCAAATCAAATTCATTTTGAGAGTAAATCTGCCAAGATTCATCTGGTTTCAACTTGCACAAAATCAACTAAATCTTCAGCAATATGAAACCTCGAAGCCTTATTTAGAAAATATAAATCTGAAATGACAATTGGGATTTTCAGCTTCAGTGGAAGCCCACTGTTAAGTCAGCAGGGTAAGCACTGCACCTATGCTGTTCGTCTTCTTATCTTTTGCTGACCCCTGCTGATCTTGAAGGATCAACAACTTTTGAACATCAAGTTGGGTCTCCAATCTCATTTGGGCTTTTGCAAAATTGGAAGGGGTCAAGATGAGAAGGAGGTGGCCTGAGAGGATGATGGCTGGGGAAGAAATGCTACCTTCTGGGTTCAGCAAAAACAAGGTACGGCTGAGTCCAGCCATATTGACTCAAAGGCAGCACTGTCATCTCTGAAGATGTTAAATTCAGCTTTATTATAGAGACTTCAACACATGCGTGGTGCAGTGCAACTTTAAACCAAGCAAATGGAGCAGTTTTTAAAATCAGACCTATAATCTAAATTGACATTTCAGTACAGTATTGAGAGAACCATTGTAAGGTGTTGTCTTTCAAATGAAGTACCAATAGCCTGCTGAAAGAAGTATGAGAAGTCACAAGCCACAATTTTAGGAAGAGCTGAGGAGCTTTCTCAGTAACTTGTTCAGTATGCATATCTTAATTCCCATCGAAATATTTTTAGAGTGTGTTTCATTGTTGTTCCTGGAAAATGGTGTGCACAAATTGGTTGTCAAGTTCCCAACATGACAACAGCGACTACAGTTCTGAATTGCTTAATTACTTGTGAAATACCTTTTGATTTCTGAAAGTCCTGCAAGATGTCTAAATTCAAGTTTTTCCAAAAGGATGAATGATGACAGATCTGTGCCAGCAAATGAGTTTGAGGCAGCCAGGACTCCTAGTCTGTATATACTCATCAACTAGAATAAAAAGAGCCACCTGTGCACAATACATTATATTTCCAGCAAAACGGAGTGAGTGGAAGAAAGTTACATAATACAAACTATGTGAGTGAAATAAATTGTAATAACTTACTGCAGTGCAACCTCCTGGAACGATTGATGGTGGAAATTATCCAATCACCTCCAGTCTGATCATACTTCAAGCATCCGTGTGACTATGGCAGTAACAATGCACGCTTTTATTTTTGCCAATACACCATTGTTACAGTCCATTTTGAACATATCTAACTGTATAGCCTGTGGCTATTATTACTCCCTGTCAAAATCTATAAAATTGACAGTAGCCGGTAGGTCAAACATTGAATTCCCAAATCTGCACAAATTTTAGTTGAAATCCTAAATTAATGTAAGGTTCATAAACCCAGTGGAGGCAACCTATTAGGTGGGTTTTCTATTTACTTGTATTTAAATGTAAACACAGCACTCTCAAAAATCATCTTAATGGTTGTTAAGTCTGGCCATTCTCTTCAGATTCCATAGGTGTGTTATTGTTTCCAACAGTACAGCCTTATAGTGCAAACTAGGTTTAACTAAAAGTGTGCAGTTTTAACAGTAGAAACATTCTATGAAAATTTGATGGAAAATCTACTTAAAAAATACCAAACTGCATAATGTTTGCATTTCCCTTATTTCATTTTAAACAGTGTACAGGAAGATTTTTAATCCACACCAGGATATTTTTCAAAGGACGAAACCTGTAAGATGTTATTCATACGGAGCAGGACTCAGTCTATTCCTCAACCAGAATTACAAAGACTGCAGTTTCCTCCAAGTAAATTTCAATTTAATTTTGATGTCAAAAGTTGTTAAAAATCAGAATGGAAAAATTCTACTAACTGGTGAAAGAGCCCAAATTCAGACAAAAAAAAGGCCTTTTGGGGAAAGAAATATAACAATATATGCAGAATTAACAAAAGTGTCATTTTTGAGAAGTTCAGATGCTACTTTTCTGAAAAAGTTTAAAACCTCAGAAGAATGTGATCTGGATTAAAATTCTGACTCCTCCTTTAAAAATGAGAAAGAATTGGTCTAAGTTGGACTGATTTAAAATGTACTTCTTAAATCATCCTCTATTTCAGTGAAGGTATACCATCCTCCAAGGCCTGTCTGTTAACAGCTATTTGTGCTAGTACAGTCTTCTTTGACTGCTGTCTATTATTCAGAACAGTTGAAGCACTTATTGCTGATAATCATATTTTAGCAGGAGCCTTGGGGTAGATTAGGTCTTGAAAGTGATCTTGTGGACGTACATCTGTAGGCGGCCTCCCGCATGTGAATGGCAGCTCCATTCTGATTCCACCATCACTTAGTCCAAAAAAGCAGTAATAAAATGGAACAAATCAGATTTTCAAGTAAATAATCCTGAATCAGTGCAATCAACAATGGCTGCAGTGCAAAAATATGAAAAGTGCTTCAAGCACTAATATGTGTCTACCCTGCATCATGTCAGAAAATTCAATCTCATTTCATTTGGCTAGAACAGAAACTGTATCTGTTGATTTAGCTGTCCTGCATGTCTTTTCACCACTTGCATTTAATGCAATAGTTCTGCAGCTAGTCACATAACATCATCAAGGTGACAAGAATCTATTTTCCATCCAAACCCCCTTCTCAAGTAGCTCTTCAACCACAATGCTGAAGATCCTCTAATTGTAAATTCCAAGCAAACAATGCTGATATCACAGTTTCAAAGAAAAAGACAATTAGGCCATTGATCTGGTAAATTATCATCCTGCTGTATAAATTATGCAAATATGTAGCAAACAATAGCTACAGTTCAAAGAGTGGTGTGCACACAGCAATCCTTGTGCATTGTCACCGCCAATAGCCTTAGTTTGATCTGAAGTGTGGAACTGATTGGTAATCAGGACCTTTATACTTTAAGGGGTGTTCAGTCACAGAGTTAAAACTTTTAATTAGTTCTATGATCAGCATTAAAACTCTGCGGATCATCCTTTGGAGATACGTAACTATTCATTTGTTGGAGTGAGAATCAAGAAATTTTTGAGAGTAAGCAGTCCACATTTTCTAAATTATATAGTGCATTGCATTTAATTCAACATCATCAATAAGTAAGTGATATTTCAATATATTTTTTAACAGGAAGATGCAGATCTGTGCAGCGAATTGGAACTAGTTTTAAGTTGCTTTGGCACAAACCTAGCAGGTCGAGAGGATGTATTATAAAATTCTTTATAATGAATTCCAAACCTTGATATGAGGTTACAGTGTGAAAAAATTTGGAAAGCACCACCTTAGAATCTATGAAAAGCATCGTATTTGTATTAATAATCTTTCCATAACTATTCCTGTCAACCCAAAATGCACAGCAAATTTAATTTTCTGCATGCTGCTATTCATGTATCAATGGTGTGGAACAATAAACCAGCAGGGATTCTTCAATCAGAAATCATTGACATATCAAAACATGTCGATTGTCAGCAAGTTGGTTTTATAAAAGTTTCCAAACAGGGAATGTGAGAGTGAAAATGGCATGCTGGCATTACATCAGGATATTGGCTCTTTACTCAGTGTGCAAAGGATTCAGAATAAAATCAATGAGTTAATTGCACAAATAGAGGTTAACGAATATAATCTTATACCTGTAACAGAGGCATGGTTACAAGGTGATCAAAGCTGGGAATGAAATATTCAAGGGTATGTGACATTCTGAAAGGACGGACAGGAAGGAAAGGGTGGTGGGCTAGAATTATTGATACAGGATGGAATAAGTACGATAGCAAGAAATGATCTTGAATCAACCAATGTCGTGGAGGTAAGAAATAAAAAGGAAAATAAGACACTAGTAGAAGTAGTCTATAAGGTTCCTAACAGTAGCTGTATGCTGGACAGAGAATAAATCGGGTAATAATGAGGACATGCAACAATAATGGTACATTAATCATAGTAACAATCTTCATGTAGATTGTTAAAAATCACACATCAGGCTATAGTCCAACAGGTTTAATTGGAAGCACACTAGCTTTCGGAGCGACGCTCCTTCACCAGGTGATTGTGGCGGACACCATTGTAAGGCACAGAATTTATAGCAGAAATTTACAGTGTGATGTAACTGAAATTATACATTTAAAAATACCTTGATTGTCTGTTGAGTCTTCCATCTGTTCGAATACCATGATAGTTTCACTTCTTTCAAGTGTAAATCACAAAATCTTTTCATAAAAGTTGCATTCTCAGGTTAACTGTAACTGGTCATGATTTGGAGATGCCGATGTTGGACTGGGGTGTACAAAGTTAAAAATCACACAACACCAGGTTATAGTCCAACAGGTTTAATTGGAAGCACACCAACTTTCGGAGCACCGGTCCTGATGAAGGACCGTCGCTCCGAAAGCTAGTGTGCTCCCAATTAAACCTGTTGGACTATAGCCTGGTGTTGTGTGAATTTTAACATTGTAACAATTGGTGTTAGCTAGACAATATGTTGAAGGTGTTAGCCCCGTGTTCTCAGTCTATGACATGGTGTTTAGATTGATTCTAATCTAAAAAGTGAGATAACAGAGTTTTACATGAATTCATGCAGTTTTTGAGCAAAGTTAAATGTAGCTCTGCAAGTGCAACTTCACCCCACAAAATATATGTGTGCATGTGGGTCTTTGTGTCTGTCTGTGAATTCACCCCACAAAATATGTGTGCATGTGGGTCTTTGTGTCTGTGTGTGTGTGTCTGTCTGGGTTGGGGGTTGTGAGTGTCAGAGAGAGTGTATATGTGTGTGTATGTGAGTATGTGTGTCCATGTGTATAGGAACCGTAATGACCTCCTCAGGAGACAGACACGTGCTGCAACTGACAGGGTACCCTTCATTGTTCAGTACTTCCCAGGAGAATAAAAAATTGCGCCATGTTCTTTGTGACCTGTAACACATTATCAATGAGGATGAGCACCTCGCCAAGACCTTCCCCACACCACCACTGCTTCCCTTTAAACAACTGCCAAGCCTCAAACAAATCATTGTTCGTAGCAAGCTGCCCGGCTTTCAGGACAACTTCATACGACCCTATCACTGTAGGCGCTGCAAGATGTGTCAGAGTGTGGACATGGACATCACTATAACACATGGGGACACCTCCCACCATATACGTGGCAGGTACTCATGTGACTCAGCCAACATTGTCTACTTTATACGTTGCAGGCAAGGATGTCCTGAGGCATGGTACATTGGGGAAACAGAGCAAAGGCTACGGCAACGGATGAATGGGCACCACACAACAATCAACAGACAGGAGTGTTCCCTCCCAGTTGGGGAACACTTCGGCGGTCCAGGACATTCAACCTCGGACCTTCGGGTGACCATCGGGTGACCATCCTCCAAGGCAGACTTTGAGACAGGCAGCAGCGAAAAGTGGCCGAGCAGAGGCTGATAGATAAGTTCCATACCCATAGAGAGGACCTCCACCGGGACCTTGGGTTCATGTCACACTACAGGTGACCACCATTGCATTATACACGAACACAGAAACTCCTAAACACACACACACACACACACAGGCACGCACTCCTATACACACACATACATACGGACACACATATACACAGACACGCACACAGACACTTCCTTACGGACACACACACTCCCACACTCATACAAGCATCCTCTCAGACACTTAGACCACCCTACACTCATGTACACACATATGCACTCTCTCTCACAGACACACACAACTCCCCACCCCAGACACACACACACGCACACTCCCACACTCACACATGCACCCCCTCACAGACAAGACACTGTACACTCACTACACACACATATACACTCATATACACTCTCTCTCACACTCACAACCCCCAACCCAGACAGACACACACACAGACAGGCACAAGGACCCACATGCACACATATATTTTATGGGGTGAATTTGTACTTGCAGAGCTACATTGTACTTTGCTCAAAAACTGCATGAATTCATGTAAAACTCTGTTATCTCACTTTTTAGATTAGAATCAATCTAAACACCATGTCATAGACAGAGAACATGGGCTAACACCTTCAACATGTTGTCTAGCTAGCACCAATTGTTACAGTTAACCTGAGAATACAACTTTTAAAAAAAGGTTTTGTGATTTACACATGAAAGAAGTGAAACTATCATGGTATTCGAACAGATAAAAGACTCAACAGACAAGCAAGGTATTTTTCAATGTATGATTTCAGTTACATCACACTGTAAATTTTTGCTATAAATTCTGTGCCTTACAATGGTGTCCTCCACAACCACCTGATGAAAAGCGGCGCTCCGAAAGCTAGTGTGCTTCCAATAAAAGAGCTAAATATTATTTACGTGGAGAAAGACTGCAGAAAGCTGTAGAACATAGGGGTTTCTACACAGCACTGATGCCAGTGCTCCACTAACTGAACATCATTCCACCCACACCAATATTTCAGCCAAGCATTTAATTCTTTGACTTTATTTATCCTTTGCCGGTTTGTCCATAGCTGAGTGGCAATCCAAAGATTAATAATGTGGAGGTTTTGCTTTTTAATTCAGCTCTTATTTGTTGAATGTCTTTCAGCCATACCTCCTTTCTAGTCCCACCAATGTCATTGGTGCTAATATAGATTATTTGATACCTCCCACCTTTCCAAGGTCTTTTCCAGCCCTGAGGAGATGCCCTTAATTGCAGTGAATATTACGTTTCCCACAATTCCCTATTTCCTTCCCTGACTTGAATGGCTCCCTGTACAAAGGTGGCATTGTCAATGTTTCCATCCTCCAAACACTTCTGTCTGCACAGCTTGCAAGAACCTTGTGACTGTTGGACAATGGTAGGGGATTGAGGCTCTTTAATTTAAATCCCTGAGTCATGCCTGCCTTACTTGCAGTCACTCTCTGCTGTCTCTGCGCGTAGACCAATTTTGAATTACCTTGTCTGAGGGCTGTGACCTCTGGAATAAAGCATTGAGATAACTTTACCCCTCCCTGATGTGACAAAATGTCTACAGTTCAGACTCCAGCTCCTGAACTCGGATTCAAATTTCCTCAAGCTGCAAACACTTACTACAGGTATGTTTGCTGTGAATCACATTGGCACCTAGCAGCTACCACATAATGCAACAGCAACACATCACCTATCCTGCCTTCACCATCATATTTGATTTAACTTATAAATTAATTACTTGAGATTCTCTGCCTTTTATGCTTCATCGTGATGACATATTGTTGTATGCTAAAAAGAGAAAAATATCACCAGTATCAATCAAATACTTAAGTGGTTATTTTGAAGAAAAGAGGAAATGAAAATGCTGGAGAGCAAAACATAAACTGAAGACTGACTTTTACTTTAAACACTAGAAGTGTTTACTGATCCTACTTACCAATGAGCATATCTCTCTACACTCACTTCACATTGTAGTTTGTGTCATCACAGCCACTGGTCTCAGATACATTCATACCAAAGCCTTATATAACTGAAGTATAGCTCCTTACTCTGGAAATCAATACCCTTTGCCAATAAACCATAACATTCCAATAGCTTTCCTTGGTACTTGCTGTATCTGCATATAATATTCTGTGATTCATGCATTGGACACCCAGATCTCTCTGCATCTCAGGTCCCTGCAACTTCTCAGCATTTAGAAAATACCATTTTTAATCTTACTATCAAAATGGATAATTTCACCCTTTTCTACATTGTATTCCATTGTCCTCCCATAATGCAAGCTGACTGTCACATAATTTAGACTGCTGTCATCAAGCCAAGATAATGCAGTTTGAAGCGGACCATCTAGTGTAAGAAGTACTCAAGGTCATAGTCCAAAGCCATCTTCCAACTCTATTACTTACCTTCCACTACCACCTCATCAATTAATGTTAACAATCTTCCTCCAACCATGCTAAACCATCGATGCAAAAATGTATAGAAGCTTTTGACATTTTTCTTTATTCCCTTGTGGGACGTGGGCATCACTGGCTGGCCAGCATTTATGCCTGCCTCTAGTTGCTCTTGACAAGATGGTGGCAAACTGCCTTCTTGAACTGCTGTTGTACATGTGCTGTAGGTGAATCATAATGCTCTTAGGAAGGGAATTTCAGGATTTTGGCCAAGTGATAGTGAAGGAACAGAAATATATTTCCAAATCAGAATGGTGAGTGGCTTGGAGGGGGTGGTGTTCCCATGTATCTGCCATGTCCTTCTAAATAAAAGTATTGTGGGTTTGGAAGGTGCCGTCGAAATGCCTTTTGTGAATTTCTGCAGTGCATCTTATTGATAATACACATTGCTGGTACTGAACATTGGTGGTGGAGAAAGTGTGTGATTAGATCATAAGACAATATGACATAGGAGCAGAAATTAGGTCATTCAGCTCATCAAGTCTGCTCCACCATTCAATCATGACTGATAAGTTTCTCAACTCTATTCTCCCACTTTCTCTCCACAACCTTTGATGCCCTTGACAATCAAAAATCTGTCTGTGTCATTCTTAAATATATTCAATGACCTGGCCTCCACAGCCTTCTATAAAAGTGAATTCCATAGATTCACCACTCTCTGGCTGAAGAAATTTCTCCTTATCTCCATTCTAAAAGGTCTTCTCTTTATTCCAAGACTGTGACATTGGGTTCTAGTCTTTCCTACCAATGGAAACATCTTCCCAACATCCATTCTGTCTAGGCCATTCTGTATTCTGTAAGTTTCTATTAGATCCCCTTTCATCCTTCGAAACTCCATCGAGTATAGACTCAGAGTCCTCAAATTTTCTTCATAAGTTAAGCTCTGCATTCCTGGGACATTCTCATGAACCTCCTCTGAATCTGCTCCAGGGCCAATATATCGTTCCTGAGATATGGGACCCAAAACTGCACACAATATTCCAAATGTGGTCTGACCAGAGCCTTATAGACCCTCAGAAATACATAGCTGCTTTTATATTCAAGTCCTCTCAAAATAAATGCCAACAATGCATTTGCCTTCCTAACTTCTGAATGTGCAGGTTTACCTTGAGAAAATCCTGGACTAGAACTCACAAGTGTCTTCGCACTTCAGAGTTCTGAATTCTCTCCCCATTTAGAAAATAATCCATGTTTCTTCTTCTTACCAAAGTGCATGACCTCACATTTTCCCACATTGCAATCCATCTGCCACTTCTTTGGCCACTTTCCTAATCTATCCAAATCCATTTGCAGCATCCCCACCTCCTCAAAACTACCTGTCCCTCTACCTATCTTTGTATTGTCTGCAAACTGAGCCAGAACACCCTCAGTCCATCATCTTGATCATTAATGTACAAAGTGAAAAGTTGTGGTCCCAGCACTGAACCTTGCAGAATACCACTTGTCACCTGCTGCCATCCAAAGGAAGACCCTTTTATCCCCACTCCCTGCATTCTGCCAGACAGTCAGGCTTCTAAACATGCTAGCACCTTGCCTCTAATACCATTGGCCCTTATCTTACTCAGAAGCCTTCTGTGCAACACCTTGTCAAAGGCCTTCTTGAAGTCCAGGTAGAAAACATCCGTTGCTTCTCTCTGGTCTAATCTGCTTGTTACTTTCTCAAAGAATTCTAATAGGTTTGTCAGGCATGACCTTCCCTTAATGAAACTATGCTGACTTTGCCCTATTTTATCATTCACTTCCAAGTATTCAGAAATCTCATCCTTCACAATGGAATGCTTGTGGAGATGGTGTCAAACAAGTGGGTTGCTTTGTCCTGAATGCCCTATTCCTGATGAAGGGCTTTTGCCCGAAACGTAGATCTTCCTGCTCCTCAGATGCTGCCTGACTTGCTGTGCTTTTCCAGCACCACTCTGATCTAAACTCTGGTTTCCAGCATCTGCAGTCCTCACTTTTGCCTTGCCTGAATGGTGTCAATCTTCTTGAGAGTTGTTGCAGTGTACCTATCCAGTCCAGTCGAAATATTCCATCATACTCCTGACTTGTATCTTGTACATGATAGACAAGCTTTGGGGAGTTACATGCTGCAGGATTGCTAGCCTCTGACTTGCTCTTGTAGCCACTCTATAGTGAGTCCAGCTGAGTTTCTGGTAAACGGTAAACCCCAGGATATTGTTAGAGGATGAATCAGTGATGGCATCCCAACTGAATGTAAAGGGCCAATAGTTAGATTGTCTCTTGGAAATGGTCATTGATTGGCAGTTGTGCGATGCAAATGTTACATGCCATTTGTCAGCCCAAGTTTGAATACTGTCCAGGTCCAGCTACACTTAAACATGGACAACTTATAATCTGAGGTGTTGCGAACGATGTTGTACATTGTCCAATCATCAGTGAACATCCTCATTTCTGACCTTATGATGGAGGAAAATATACTGATGAAGCAGCTGAAGATGGAAAGACAAGCACCAACAGAATGCACAAGTGTTATTAATTTAAATTTATATTCATTCTGGCATGATTTTAATTATGAAGTTGGCCTGGAATTTTTTTTCTTGTGATCGCATTTATGTTTGCATTATGGGTAAAAGAACAATGTGAAGGTGAGGAGTGTGAGACTTTGATTGAACAGCTGGGGCTATGGTTCCAGGTATCTCACTCCAAATAGTTCTTCATGTAAAGCTCTGCATTGCATCACAGTACTGCATCTATTTCTCTATCTCGCCTTGCTTTTACTCCTTGCCCCTTGCCTGTATCCTCATTCCCACCTCCTCCTCCCTTTTCAAGCAGTTTCTCTCATTTTTGTGTGTTCTTTGCTTATTCTCCAGGTCATGCACTAGAAAAGGGGAAAGCCTAACTGTACCTGCATGTGGGTAGTAACTGGTTTGTGGTTAGGTCTTAATGTTATAAGGGAGTCCTTCAGTACATGTCACTCCATGCCCTCTTGAAAACACTGATAGAAAATGTCAAAAACTAATAGATTAGTACCAGCAGACAGAAGAAATTAACCATCAACTAACTTGTAAGTAGATGATGGTCTCAATGTTTTTTTGAAAAACATTTCTTCATGCAGTCTGGGCATCACTGGCTCAGTCAGAATATATTGCCTGGCCCTAATTTCCCAGAGGGCAGTTAAGAGTCAATCAGGTTGTTTTCTGTTGCTGCCCCTTTCTAATAGTATGGGTAATGGCAGTACAAGAGGTGCCTCACCATTACTTTCTCAAGGGCAACTAAGGATTGGCAAATAAATGCTGGCCTAACCAGAGATGCCCATATTGCCCATGGGAACAATTAAAATAATTTTTAAAACTCTTAGCTTTGTGAAATAATATCAACTAACTATTAATTTGGTAATAGTTCATTTGGAGGTTCTTCATCCATCCATATAAGCGAGTGAGTTAAAACAGTTTCATGTCACAGGCTGGATAATGATTTGTCCCAGTGGATGCAGTCACAGTGCAGAGAAAATCCTTCAGCACACAATGTATACCACAGATGTATTGATTAAAAAAATAACCTTTCTAGAACAGAATTGTTATGTATTGGTAAAGAAAACAGCAACACATTGTCAGCATTCCTGAAGATGGGCTTATGCCCGAAACGTCGATTCTCCTGTTCCTTGGCTGCTGCCTGACCTGCTGCGCTTTTCCAGCAACACATTTTCAGCTAAAGAAAACTAGTGCCAAAATTAAACCTCAAAATAGTTGTTAAGCATATTACTGTATCAGCATAGGTCTGGATTTGGATATTTATTGTCAGAATGTGATTACGTAGAAAGGTTCAGGAGGTTGAGTGCCAAATGATAAAAGCTCCATACCCCTAGCTGATTCTTTTATTAAGTGCTTTTTAGTTTACAAAATGTCTGCATTTCAGTATTGTTCATCCTAATGTAGAAAGGTAGAGGAACTTTCATCCTGGTGAATGTTCGCTCAGAGCAACTAATGCTTAACAGATCTGAAGCAGTGAAAGATCCAAGAAAATCATAAGGAAATATTAGTTGTCCTTTTACAGATAATTCCAAGTCAGAAATGGATTACTTATCGTTCAATGTTCCATTTCTGCACTGATTCAACAAACGGACACTGCCATAAACTCTGCAATTTATCATAAACAAGAAAATTTTAAAAGATACATTTATTTAATATGTAGTTATGATGGGACACGGACATATTTAGTTTCTTGATGATCTTACTAGACATATATTACAACAAAAGTGGCCAGCATTTGTAGAAGGCAGATTGTAACTATGCACTTACTTGGTCTGTATGTCACTATGATTGAATTTGCTGTGTGGGTACAATACACAATGAAATAATTGCAATTGGCAAACAATATATTTATTGGAGTATTTGGCAACATTTGTTCTTTAAATGGGAAAAGGATTATACATCAGAGATTCACTAATCCAAATACAATTAAAATAACATAAGGACAACCAACAATTTTTAACAATGAGATTTTAAACAAATGCTAAGTTATTTTTGTCCATTTTAACTACTTTGAAGTATTTGCTCATTATAGATCATTACAAGGATTCTGCTGGTAATCGATCAAGTGCTGTTGTCATCGAGAATACAAGTAGAAGGATCCTTGCTACAAGGCTAACATAATATTGAAGTAGTATAGATTTCATTTTGCAAACATGGCCTGCAAATAAAAGATACTGCTGCCTTTTAAATTTAATATTTCCTCCTCTGAACAAAATCCTCATTCATCTTGTGACAGGCAATTGGAGCCGAGTAAGGCAATGAAATGTAAATTTTATTAAGCGACCTTTGCACCACCGTGGATCAATCCAGATACTAACCAAATCTGGCAAATCAAATCCTCTGTCCAAATTAGGCCCTAGGCAAAATGGAAACAGATTTCTCTTATTTTCTTTTATTATATCTGCTACACTATAACTCAGAGTAAAAGGCCTTGATGAGAGTGAGGCAGGTAGGCCTGATAGGAGGAATCATACTGGGAAACCTTGCTTCGCTCTAGGCTGCCTGAAGGCAGTATAGTGATCCTCAGCTTGTCCTATCTGTCAAGCTATTTGATCTATAAATGAATTGCTGTTGATAACAACTGTATCAGTGAAAGAGGTGTTCCACTGGGCCATGGCAAATGAGGCTAACAACATTCATCTTCTAATAATTTTTTTAAAGAGAGCCTTGTTAAGATTTTCCATGCATTGATTTACAATTTTATCTTCTGTTAGATGTGAAAGCACTTGTTTGGATTTTGAGCTTTCAGCTAAGTTTCTGCAATGAGACAAAGTATCAAGATGGTTTGCTGTACTAATATATTTTGAAGTTTGTATGAATAAAACCAACTATTATGGTCACTTGTCACCCATCCAAACAGGTTTGGATCTCCAAGTGCGAGTGTATACCAGCCTGCACTGTGCCACTACATTCATTTGTTGATTCTTATAAGGAGCCAACATTAGTTAACTACATGTCCTTTATACATATCTCTCCCTCATTTATATCATACTTTACACACAGTGGCATGGTTCCTTGTGTAATGTTACTTCTAGATCTGAACTGTCATATCTGGGCATTACATGGATTACTGTAGACAGGAATTGCTAAATAATTTCACTTTTCTTTCATTCCTCCCAGACTGTGATGGCATTGCTGTTCCACCAAGCTCTCTCTCTAGGAGATCCATTCCACTCGCTTATGCTGCAAGCCAATTTTGTTGTAATTTGACTTCTCTTTCAAGTTCTTGCTTCTGTGTTCTCTGCAGGTAAGCTGTTTTTCATTCATATAACTTTGATTTCACATGGCTACCAAACAGTTTAATTTGATACCCCTTTATTTTTTTTCAACCAGTTTTTGAACTGTGGATGATTTTGCCACTTAACTGCTTCCTGTCCCCAGTATGCCCATTCGTGTAAACATGGATCACTGTGGGTCAGGCAGCCTGTGTCCAGATGTCCATCCACTGAATTCGTCATGCCCTACTTGACTGTACTTTCGATCTCTGTTTGCCTGCAAGTTCTCTTCTTTGTTAAAAATCAATGTGTCAATCAAATTAATCTAACTGTGAACTGTAGATTTATTTGTAAACTATCTAGCATTCAATTCAACAGTTCACAGCCTATCACACACCAACATTCCATAATACCAACTTTAATGCTCTTGCCCTTAGCTATCACTGTGTCTTCTCACTTAAAAGGAGCATATGACAGCTAACTAATATAATTTAAAATCAAATCTTATGTTATGCATGCTCCATCTCTCCTTGGATCTACTACAAAGTATTAAATCCTATTCTATTTCTTCCAAATATTTTCTCTCTCTTATTGCTGTAGAGTTATTTCATTCTATATTGGTGCACTATTGCTTGTAGTCTGCTGTTTCTTGCTGCATTTCCCACAGCAACACCCTAACAAATTTGCTTGGTCTGACCTTTATCAGCTAATGAAGATTGACAGTTAAAACTTCCTGCAGCTTCCCCATATCAGCCATAGTCCAACCAATCGTCACCGTATACATTCTGTATAAATTGGTGTCTCCTCAATAAGCTTATCTTCTTGTATGTCAGTCCCAGTAAGTGTAAGACAAAAAAACTCTATGTTTTTTTTTCTGGAAACATTTAAAAATCATTAGTGACTCAGTTGAGTATTAATAAAAACTCATGAATTTGATGAATGCTTTTAAAGACGCCAACATTTCATTTCCATGTTTTAGGCTTAGTTCAAATTTTCAAGCTGACATGGTGTGAACTGAACTCCGGGTCACCAGATTATTGGGCCAGCAGCAGGCATCTGTTGAATACAAGAAATGTCATAACTTGAGTTCGGTGTTTTTGGGTGCTGTGCACCAAAATTTTCCTTTATGCATTAAAATAATTTTGGAATTCATAAAGAAATGATAAAGACAATTCCTTGTTTGTGAGTGGGGTAGCCATGGGCACCCTTATGAGCCCCAGCTATGCCTGTCTCTTTGTTTGTCACGTAGAATAGTCCATCTTCCGTAATTACACCGGCGCCACTCCCCACCAACATTGATGACTGCATTGGCGCCACCTCGTGCTCCCGCGAGGAGGTTGAACAATTAATCAACTTCACCAACACATTCCACCCAGACCTTAAATTTACCTGGACCATCTCTGACACCTCCCTCCCCTTCCTGGACCTCTCCATCTCCATTAATGATGACCGATTTGACACCGACATGTTTTACAAATGCACCGACTTCCACAGCTACCTAGATTACACCTCTTCCCACCCTACCTCCTGCAAAAATTCCATCTCGTATTCCCAATTCCTCCGCCTCCGCCGTATCTGCTCCCAGGAGGACCAGTTCCACCACAGAACACACCAGGTGGCCTCCTTCTTTAGAGACTGCAATTTCCCTTCCCACGTGGTTAAAGATGCCCTCTAACGTATCTCGTCCACATCCCACACCTCCGCCCTCAGACCCCACGCCTCCAACCATAACAAGGACAGAACACCCCTGGTGCTCACCTTCCACCCTACCAACCTTCGCATAAACCAAATCATTCGATGACATTTCCGCCACCTCCAAACGGACCCCACCACCAGAGATATATTTCCCTCCCCCCCCTTTTTCGTCTTCCACAAAGACCGTTCCCTCCGTGACTACCTGGTCAG
>NC_057712.1:90433058-90444328 GCF_004010195.1 Chiloscyllium plagiosum
TCATTTATCTCTCCACCCTTCAGGCACTCTGCCTGTATTCCTGATGAAGGGCTTTTGCCCGAAACGTCGATTTTCCTGCTCCTTGGATGCTGCCTGAACTGCTGTGCTTTTCCAGCACCACTCTAATCCAGAATCTGGTTTCCAGCATCTGCAGTCATTGTTTTTACCTAGTGTATTGATGAAATGTCAACACAGTAAATGCGGTTTTTACCAAGCTGAGAAGAGAACTTTGAAGAGTGCCATGCATGAGAGTTGTTGATCAGCTTGTATTTTTGTGCAACTCGGAGCAGAATCTCAGCAGCTCTCACTGCTGGGTTTGCCAGCTGAAGGGCTGTAAGATTGCTCAGGTGGCCTTCACCTATCATGCCACCAGAAGAACTGTTATGATGAACTTGTAACTTATTTTTTTATTTTTCTACTTTGTACCTCAGATCTTGTACCTTTGTACCTAAATGGTGCCAGGAATGGACACATTGTATACGTTTTATTGTACTCCTCAATCCTTGTACTTGATTACATGTAACAATAAAACCTAATTCTAATTCTAGTTCTATTGCCCACTTTGAAAGCTTTGCACAATTGTATATTGGAGGATCCATGATCACGCTCATTCCCACCCCACTTGCAACCTTTGAGTAACCTACTATCAGCTATCAAGGAACACTTCGGAGCCAGCTGTATTTTTATAGCTACTGGGAGGAGATCAAAGATGGTGGGGGTTATCTGGCAGGTAGCCTTAAATTCTAAGCATCTGTTTGAATTTTTTGCAAGAGTTAAGGATTGGAGGGAATAATCTCAGAGTAAGGGGTCAGCCAATTAGGACAAAGAGGCGAAGGAATTTCTTCTCTCAAAGGGCAGTGAACCTGTGGAAGTCTTTACCACAAAAGGCTGTTAAGACCAGGCCATTAAGAATATTGAAGGCTGACTCAGACCACTTTTTAATAGGATGGGAATCATGGAGTTATGGAGTAAAGGCAGGAAAGTAGAGTTGAGGATTATCAGATCAGCCATGACCATAGAATTATGCAATACAAAAGAGAATCTTCAGCCCATCAAGTCCGCACCAACATATCTACTCTATTCCAACTTGCCAACATTTGGCCCATAGCCTTGAATGTTATGATTTTTCAAATGCTCATTCAAGTACTTTTTGAAGTTTGTCTGTTTTCCTGAGTCAGCCGCCTCTAAGGCAGTGTATTCCAGATTCACACCATCCTTTGAGAAATGTTTTCCTCAAATCCCTTTTAAACTTAGAGTCATAGAGATGTACAGCATGGAAACAGACACTTTGATCCAACTCGTCTATGCCGACCAGATATCCTAACCTAACCTAACCATTTGCCAGCACTAGGCTGATATCCCTCTAAACCCTTTCTTTTAAATGTTGTAGTTGTACCAACCTCCACCACTTCCTCTGGCAGCTCATTCCACTCACATACCACTCTTTGTGTGAAAAAGCTGTCCCTTAGGTCCCTTTTAAAAATTTCCCATCTCGTCCTAAGCCTATGTCCTCTAGTTCTGGACTCGCCCACCCCAGGGAAAAGACCTTGTCTATTTACCCTATCCACACCCCTCATGATTTTATGAACCTCTATAACGTCACTCCTCAGCCTCTGACGTTCCAGGGTTACTGTCATTCATCATAAAATTATGCCCCCTTGTTATTGATCTTTCAACTAAGGGGAACAGCCTGTCCATTTCTCTCATAATCTGAAACACCTCAATCAGATCCCCTCTCAGCCTTCTCTGCGTACACTCCAATGAAACCAGATCCTTCCTATAGTGCAGTGACCAGAACTGCATGCATCAATGGCTGAGCAGACATGTTAGGCTGAGTAGCCTTCTTTTGCTTTTGATTATTCATTCATGAATATTTGCATATTCACAGTAAATTTCAATTACTTAGGTGAGGAACTAAATGCAATATTTCCAAGTCTGCAGATGGCACACAGTTCAGGAGAGAGGCTGAACTGTGATAAGAATTTAAAGATGGTTTAGCATTATTTAGCCCCAATTGAGTGAGCAGGCAAATGCATGGTAGATTAAGTATAACATGGATAAGTGTGAAGTTATTGACTTTGGTAGCAAATACACAAAGGTAAATTGTTACCTGAATGGTGATAGATTGAGAAAGTGGGATGTGTAATGAGACCTGGTGACCTTGTACACCAGTCACTGAAAGTAGGCAAGCAGCAGGTGGTAAAGATGGCAAATACTAGGGTGGCTTTCATAGCGAGCAGATTTGAGTACCACAGCAGGCATGTCTTGCTGCAATTGTACATGGCCTTAGTGAGACCGCACCTTGTGTGCAGTTTGGATCTTCTATTCTGCAGAAGGATGTTCTGGCTATGGAGGGAGTGTGACAAAGGTTTACCAGACTGATTACTAGAACTGCTGGACTGATGAATGAAGAGAGGATTAGTTAAGACTATATTCATTTTAGTTTTGGAGAATGAGGGGGATTTCATGGAATCTTACAGCCCTCCCATAGTCCTGGATAAGGTAAATGCTGGAAAGATGTTCCTGAAGAACTGAGAGCCTAGCACTAGGGGGTCACAGTTTAAGGATATAGAGCAGATCATTTAGAATTGAGGTGAGGAGGAATTACTTCGTCTCAGAGAGTGGTGAATCTGTGGAATTCTCTGCCACAGAAAACAATCAAGGCTAAAACATCGAACGTTTTCAAAGAGTTAGATATAGTGCTTTGGGCTAAAGGGATCCAAGGATATTTGGAGAAAGCAGGAATAGGATACTGAGTTAGATGACCAGACATGATCATATTGAATGATGGAGCAGACTTAAAGGGCTGGTTAGTCAACACCTGCTCCTGTCTTCCATGTTTCCACGGACGTCGCTGATGAAGCGTTTGTGCTCAAAACGTCGACTGTCCTGCTCCTCGGATGCTGCCTGACCTGCTGTGCTTTTCCAGTGCCACACCTTTTGACTCTGATTTCCAGCATCTGCAGTCCTCACTTTCTCCATGATAGAGCTATCAGTCAGTTAGCTGGCTGGCAGCTTCCCAAGGGGTGACTTCCTCCAGTATGAGAAATAGGAATTCTACCTCTCGCTAAATAACAGTCAACCAACAGCCAGGTGACTTAACTGCAGATCCCAGCCACATCTGTTTTCACAAGGATAATGACAATAGCAGACCCCAAGCCTCACCTGATCCTTTGATGGATGAAACTGACGGTGTGTGGGCTCATTGAGAGTTCACCTTGGCAATTTTTAGAAATGTAAAGAGCAAGCTGCTGTTAAACTTGTACAAGACATTGTTAGACTACAGTGGTGGACACTGCATTATAGAAAGGTTGTGAATGCATTAAAGAGCGTGCAGAAGTGATGTAGGTTTGCTCGCTGAGCTGAAACTTTATTGCTGGAACAGCACAGCAGGTCAGGCAGCATCCAGGGAACAGGAGATTCGACGTTTCGGGCACAGGCCCTTCTTCAGCTCGCTGAGCTGGAAGGTTCATTTCCAGACATTTCATTACCCTACCAGGTAACCTCTTCAGTAGGCCTCCGGGTGAAGCACTGTTGATAATTCTTGCTTTCTATTTATATATTTTTTTCCCAAAGAAACCCAAACATATAAATAGAAAGCAGGAATTATCAACAGTGCTTTGCCCGGAGGCCCACTGAAAATGTTACCTAGTAGAGTGATGAAACGTCTGGAAATGAACCTTCCAGCTCAGCGAGCAAACCTACATCCAGAACCTCAACCTGAGCCACAAATCTTCTCAAAGCTTGTTGAGCACAGGAGTAATTTACTAGAATGGTTGCAAAAATGAGAAACTTCAGCTATGAGGACAGATTGAAGGTTGGGACAGTTCACCATGTAGAAAAGGCTGCGATTATGTCTGATTAAAGCTTTCAAATCATGAATGAGCTGGACAAAGTAGATAGGATGCAGTTGTTTCCATTTGTTAAAGAAGCAAGCAAGTGAGCATACAGCTCTTGTGATATGCTGATAGTGTCCCTACCCTGAAAAGGGAGGCCTGTGTTCAAGTCCTATCTGCTCCAGAGCTGTGTAATAACATCTCTGAGCTGGTTAATTGTGGGAAAAAAATAGTAAAGGGAGGATATAGACTTCAAGTGACGGGCAAATGAAGCAAAGGTGATGTGAGATAAAGCTTTTTTAACACAGCAAGTAGTATAGAATGGAGTGCCTGGAAATGTGATGGAGGCAGGTTCAATTGAGGCATACAAGAGGACATCGGATTTTTTGGGATGGTAACGGTGTGTAGAGATATGGGGCAAAGGCAAGAGATTGACACATGGTAATAGAGCAGTTGCAGGCAAGATGGGGCATATGGCCTCTTTCAGCAATGTAGTAGTTTTGTAATTCTATCAAGTTGTATTAATTTTAACAAAGATGCCTAGAGCTAAGCAGCTGACAGGGTTTACAGCAGGTGCATGGAGATATGAACCATGGATTGGAAGTGGGATCATTTTAAAAGTAAGGAAAGTGGTCTTGTCTGCTTTACCATTCATGGCATATTGTAACATGAGCTGTAGCTGTGTTCAGTAAGGTGGGTTATGTCAAAGAAACGTATGAATTAGAAGAGGGCTCGGCCACTCAGACCTTTAAACCTCCTACGGCATTCAATAATATCATGGTTGACCTGATTAGTTCACATTCCCACTCACTCCCAATAACCTTTCACCCCATTTTTTATCAAGACACTACCTACCGCTGGTACAATGATAGAAAACTCTCTCTCTACCATTTTTTTAAGGAAGTGAGTTCCAAGACAAACGACCCCCTGTCAGAAAGGAATTATCCTTATCTCTATTGAAAATGGGTGACTCCTTATTTTTAAACGTTGACTCCCGAGTTCCATATCCACCCTAACATGACAACTCAAGATCCCATTCATTCCAATCAAATTGCCTCTTACTCTCAACTCCAGCAGATACAAGATGTCCTACACCTCTTCATAAGGTAAGTCATTTCAGGTTCTGGTCTGGTGAATAGTTGAACTCCTTCCAATGCCTTTAAATCCATTCTTAAGTAAGAATACCAATTGTGTGCACAGTAATCTCACCAATTCCCGATATAACTGAAGCATAACCTCCCTACATTGTATTCAATTACCTTGGAATAAATGTTAACATCATATTAGCTTTCCCAAACAATTCACTTTGGGCTTGACAGGCTGACGTCTTTCCGCTGGAGTTTAGGAAAGTGAGGGGTGACATGGTTAAGTGTATAATGTACTGAATGGTCTTGACAAGATGGAAGTGGAAACAATGTTTAATCTTGTGGGTTGGTCCACAACTAGGGAACAATGTTTTCAAATTTGTTGTTGTCTTTTTAGAGCAGCGATGAAGAGAATGTTTCTCTTTTCAACGGTTGTGTTATTTTGGAACTCTGCCTCAGAAGGCAAGGGAGGGGAGATCCTTTAAATACTTGAAGTGCAGAGCTAGATATGTTCTTGATAGGTATGGAAACCATTGATTATTGGAAGTAGATGGGAATGTGGAATTTAAAACACAAACAGGTCAGCTGTGATCAGCATGATCTCAGTGTATGGTTTGATGGGAGAGGGGAGGGTATGGTCTACTCCTGGCTCTATTTTGTATGTTCATTTGTTCACTCCTTTGCTCACTTTTGGGCCATTGAAGACCAGGACTCCTGGAAGATTCAACCTACTGGCAGTCTCAAGACAAAGGTGGGTTCATAATGGTAGAATGAATTCCATCTTCCAATTCTTGCCCCTAACACTGGGTTCACTCACAGGAACCTAAGCTCAATATTTTTGTGGTTATTCTTTCAGCATAGTTAAATCTCCACAAAAATTAATCTAGCAGGATAGATAGCTGTTCTTATATGGTCATATGGTCACACCCATTGTTTTAGATTGTCCAATATTGATATGACGCTTTGGTGACCACCTCTACTCCAATCTCCAAAATTCATTTAGAGCAGGTAGAACATCTAGTGCAGGCACCAATTAGTATCTCCAGGTTTTGAGTAGCATAGCCAACCATTCTTCAACAGATCACCAAAAGTGTAATCAAAAAGTGACAAGTCCCAAAAATCTATGAAATGTACTTTTTTGTGCAGTCAAAATGAGCAGGATTGTTCTTCTGAGTACAGTCTGTTCTGCTATAATGCATGTTTCTTCAATGTGAATTGGCTAAAACGAGATTGAAGAATTTAAACCACTATTTGTAAAACGCGAACGTTACTTATGTAGTAACTATAATACATTTACAGTCCTATTGGTTGAGATGGTGCTGCTAGTACATGATTTTCTTATAACATGAGATTTGACAGGAACAGAACTATCACGTTATATCAGAACAGACTGTAACCGTAAACTATAGTCAGAAGATCCCCCTCCTAATTTATATTTAACAGCTGGTTTCAGCAGACATTGGTAGGTATTCTTAACTTTACTTGTTCAGGCATACATCTGGGGTAGGTGGGATTTGAGCACAAACCAATTGACTCAGGAGAAGGAACACTACCACTGCACTAATAGAAACCACAGTTGAAATGGCAGGCTATGATATGTGAGCTGTGTCAATGTACCACATTACTGTCTGCAGCTCAGTTGAGTTATTGAGGACAAATTGCGGGAGTTGTTGTGCACAGCACCTTAATCAAACCCAGTTTGGGACACCAACTGCCTAAGATCCCACAGCAATCTCAAGTGAAGTTTCAAAAGCTCCTGTGTACCTGGCCTGGGAGAAGTGACTGCTCTGAGGAAAGGGATCTTTCACCATCATTCAAGTGTGCTTTGCTGATGAGCCAATTAAAAAGGGCTGTTTGTATAAGCTTTAGAAATATTCATTATTTGGACCATTCAGATCTCAGTAAAATCTGGACAATGGCTTTATGACCAATGAAATATTCACGTAGCAGCAGTTTCAAATAATCTTAAGAAAACATACGACATGCACTATAGTGGCACTTTCAAATTACAGTTATTTTCCACTGTCAATAGAAAATTTTTATGTGGTGTTGAAATAAATTTCTGTACATCATAAAAGAGTTATGAAGAATACCTTGCAATGGGGATTTTACAATGCAGAGCAAGAAAAAAAAGCAGTACACCAGTGCAATATTTACACCAAATGCAGTTTTTATATGAGATAAAATAGAAGATTTTTTAAAAATTGAATAAATAGCATCCCTCATCTATATTGTGTATAAGCTTGAGATTTTTAATGGTAGCATATTAAAGTTCAAAACAAACATGTTGGTTTACATCTGTGTAGTATAAATAGAAAACACATTAACAGCGGGAGGTTCAAAAGCAATTCCTGCTCATGAAGAGGTTGTCCCAGCTCCTAATACACTCATGGGTAATCTAGACTGATGCTACTCTGCAGGAAACTTATTTTGTAAAGCCACTGCTCATTAGCATACAGCTGTTAGCATTCCCCTTGTCTATGTAAATCTCTGGTGCACTGGCATTTCTTCAGCTGAGAGCTGAACTGTAATTTCTAGCTGATTGCTTTCCGTTGGGGTATTTGCGCATACTGGGTTCAAATTTAAATGGTCATCCACAAATACCATGCATGATTTGGAGATGCCGGTGTTGGACTGGGGTGTACAAAGTTAAAAATCAGACAACACCACAATACCATGCAATCTGCTTACATTTCAGTTTCTCTGTGAGTCTTTCCGAACTCTCCTTTCAACTCTTCCCTGGCTAGCTCAATTTGCTGAAGTGTCAGCAATGCTCACTACTAACATTAATCAAAGCTGAGATTAAATCTGCCATTTTCTGCTGCTTTTTAAAATCAGTTTCCTACAGTATTCATTGACTTGTTTCTCACATGTGTCCATTATTAGTAAAGCTACTGTACGATTGTAAATATTTTGCTGAATGTGATAAAGGAAAATCTACATATAAATCTAAAAATAGACTTTTGGTGTCACATTGCATGTTTATAAAGTATTCATGCATTTGCTGGTTAATTATTCAATATTTTACTCTTACATTTCATGTTTTCTTTCCACGTACTTGCAACTGAGCTCCAGAAACACCCAGAATCCCAGAGGAGAGTCTGAAGATATCAGAATCAGTTTCTGAATTGTTCTCCACCTGGTTCCCTATGTGGTTGATTTCATTGCATATTTTCTGACAATGTAGCAATCCTTTAACTCTAAATATAAGGAGCAGTAAGTCATCTCTGTCCACTTGGCTCTTTCTGAGTAACAATGAAGCTGTCAATCACTGTTAAAGACATTCAACTCTTTTACACAGAGTTGCTTCAGGGTCCTTAGAGTTGGCCCTATACCCCACGTCATCACAACCTGATGAGCATCCTTCTCCGTTTCTAATCCTTATGGCTTTCTTCTTACTGGTTTTGAAAGTGATGGGATCTTGCAGTATGGTTTCCTCAGATATCTCAGGATTTACAGACCATGTTGATATGGTATAAGAAGTCATTACTCCTCAGTAGTGTGTTTCTTTCCCATTGAACATATTGGTTGCTTTTGAACATTATTAGCTGGCATTTGGTCCTGGTAATCTGCAAGAGCAACAATTCAGTTTAGTACCAGTACATATTTAAGTTTGTCAAGGTGGTCTAATTATAGATTAGTTACTGATGCAAGTCTGATAACTTGTCAACAGCTCCACTTCTGAATTATTTTTATTTGCTCTTGAAATGTGGGCATCTCTGGCTGGGCTAGCATTTATTGTTGTTCCTAATTTCCCTGCAGGTGTTGGGAGCTGACTTCTTGAACCATTACATCTTTGAAGTGTAGGTACCCCAAAGTGCTGATAGAAAGGGAGTTCAGAACTTTGATCCAATGACAGTGAATGACAATAAAATTTCAAGTCAAGATGATGTGTGACTTGGAGGAATTCATACAGAATGTGTTCACATATATCTGCTGTCCTTGATGTTCTAAGTAATAGAGCTGGAGGTTTGGAAGGGACTGTCAAAATACCGGTGAGTTCCGGCAGTGCACATTGTGAATAAGGACACATGGCTGTCACTGAGGTCAATGATGAAGGGAATGAATATTAAAGGTGATGAATTCAGTGCCACATAACAGGACTTAATTCACCTGGATATAATTGAGCTTCTTGAGTGTTATTGGAAGTACATGCATCAAGACAAACGAGAAGTATTCCACCACATTCCTGTCTTATGGATTGTGGATGTGGACAGTCACTGGAGAATCAATAGGTGAGTTACTAATGCTAGAGTTCCTAGCCTCTGACCTGATGTTGTGGTCACAGTATTTCTGTGGCTAGTCCAGCTCTGTTTCTGGTCAACTGTAGCCCAGGTTGTTGATCATGGGTAATTCAGTGATGGCAACGTAATTGAATTTCAGGTGGTGATGTTTAGATTCTAACTTGTCCATCACTTGTGTGGCAAGAATATTACTTCCATTTATAACCCCAGGCCTGAATATTGTCCAGGTCTTGCTACATTTGAACATAAACTGCTTCAGGTATCTGAGGAGTACAGATGGTGATAAACATTGTGCAAACATCAGCAAACACCCCTATTTCTGACCTTATGATTGAGGGAAGGTCATTAGTGAAACAGTTGAACATGGTTGAACTACTTTAAGCAACTCCTGCAGAGATGTCCTGGAGCTGAGATGATTGACTTCCAATAACCACAGACTTTGGGACAATTAAGATTCTAACTAAAGATCGATTTTCCCCGCTTTCCATTACCTCCAGTTCTGCTAAGGCTCCTTATTGCCACAATTGGTCAAATGTTGCTGTTATGTCAATTCCAGTCACTGTCACTATCCCTCTGCAGTTTTGCACGTTTTGTTCTGTTTTTGGATAATAGTTGTCATGAAGGCAGGATCTGAACAACCTTGGAAGAATCCAAATTGAGCATCAGTGAAAGACTATTCATTTGTAAGTGCCACTTAAAGGCACCATCAATGACGCCTTGATCACTTCTCTGATTATTGAGAGTAAAATGATGGGACAGAAATTGACCCAATTGGATTTTTGTGTACAAGACATACCTGGACAATTTTCATTGACAAGTTTCCCATGTTGTACTGGTTTTGGAACGACTTGATTAAGGGCATGGCTAGTTCCAAACTACATGTCCTCAATACTACAACCAGATTGTTGTCAGGGCCCGTAGTCTTTACAATATCCAGTGTCATCAGTGGGTTCTTGACATCATGTGAAGTGCATTGAATTGGTTGAAGACTGGTCCTCTGGAGGAGTTGATGATGGATCATCTACTCTGCATTTCAGGCTGAAGATGGGTGCAAATGCTTCAGCCTTTTGCTTTGCACTCAAGCCCCCTCATTGAGGGAATATTTGTGGAGTCTCCTCCTGTTCGTGGTTTAATTGTCTGCTTCCTTTATGACTGGATATAGCAGAACTGCAGAGCTTAGATCTCACCTGTTGGTGTGTGATAATTTAATAATGTATATAACTATTAATTATTATTAAGCTTCAGTGGATTAATGATAAGTATCATCATTGTAAATCAATTATTATTGTTGTAGTTTGGTCTTGGCCGAATCTGTGTGATTGGATTATAAGGGTAAGTAAACTACTGGTTTACACTGTATTGGTGAGTTCATATCAAGAGTATTGTGCAAAATCTTAGTATACTTACTTGAAAAATGTGTATAATTATGTTAGAATCAGGTCATAGAAGGTCCACATGACTTACTCCTGTGGTAACAGTTGAACAGGTTGGGTCTTTACCCATTGCAGTTTCAAAGAGTGAGAGGTGATGTGACTGAAGCACATAAAATTCTGGGGGGATTTGACAGAGTAGATTCTGGAAGAGTGCTTGCCCTGTGAAAGAGGAAAAACTAGGAGAAACAATTTAAGAAGAAGATGCCTCCCTTTTGAGATAGAAATTATTTTGTTTTCATTCCCCTAAACAATAGGTATACCGCTTTGGATACTGGTGGGTGGGACAGCCTAGCAGGGGTAAGCTGCAGTGACCGGATCTGTGGCGTGAGTTCTGGCTCTGAGACTCAGAAGGGAAAGGGGGAGAGGAGGAGAGCACTAGTTATAGGAGACTCACTAGTTAGAGGGACGGACAGGCGATTCTGTGGGCATGGGTGAGACTCTCGGATGGTTTGTTGCCTCCCGGGTGCCAGGGTCCGTGATGTCTCGGATCGTGTCTTCAGAATCCTTAAGGGGGAGGGTGTGCAGCCAGAAGTCGTGGTGCACGTTGGCACCAACGACATAGGTAGGAAGAGAGGTGGGGAGGTCATTCAAGAGCTCAGGGAGTTAGGCTGGAAGCTGAAAGCTAGGACAGACAGAGTCGTCATCTCTGGGTTGTTGCCGGTGCCACGTGAC
>NC_057712.1:90445299-90482979 GCF_004010195.1 Chiloscyllium plagiosum
ACTATGGGACAATTTAGCACGGCCAATCCACCCTAACCTGCACATCTCTGGGCACTATGGGACAATTTAGCACGGCCAATCCACCCTAACCTGCACATCTCTGGGCACTATGGGACAATTTAGCACGGCCAATCCACCCTAACCTGCACATCTCTGGGCACTATGGGACAATTTAGCACGGCCAATCCACCCTAACCTGCACATCCCTGGACTGTGGGAGGAAACCGGAGCACCCGGAGGAAACCCACGCAGACACAGGGAGAATGTGCAAACTCCATACAGACGTTCTATTGTCCTTTCAAATTGTTTTTTATTACTGTTTGTTTTCTATGTTGACCTGATGTTTTTGCAGTATTCCAATCGTACTTTAAGCAAAGCTTAATATCGTCTTGGTGTAATCTTTCAATTCTTTATCCGTAGGAAGAAACTGTAGTGTTGTTTTTAATGATCGTATTGACCCACGCTGCTACTTTTATGCTTGTGATTTATGTGTTTGTTTTTCTTCCACTTAGCTGCTGGTGAAACTCATTTTTTTTTTACATAACCATTCTCCGAACTGATGTCTCCCTGTAATTGTCCTTGCTACTGACTCGCCCATTCGATTTGTCGTCATCCGCAAATTTAGAAATTGTTTTCACAAACCTCAGGTCGAAATCAATGGGTGTGAATTATCAGGAGCAGTGATCCTAACATCGATTTGGCTGCGTCATTATTTCCTACTACCCTGCTACTCCAGTAAGTGCCCACTCTGAATCAAGATTTATGATTTATGTAGCCTTCGTTGGAATCCTACATATATTACATCTACTGAATTTCCCTAATAGAGTGTTAAAGCAATGAAACAGACCCTACGATCCAACCAGTCCACGCCGAACGCAGTCCCAATCTAAACTAGTCCCACCGGCCTGCTCCTGGCCCAAATCCCTCCAAACCCTATCCTATTCGTGTCCTTATCCAAATGTCCTTAAAATGTCGTAACTGCACCCGCATCCACCACTTCCTCAGCAAGTTCATTCCACATATGAACCACCCTCTGTGTAAACAATTTGCCCCTCACGTCTTTTTAAATTCTCTTTCCTCTCACCTTCAAAATGTATCCTCTAGTCTTGAAATCCCCCATCCTGAGAAAAAGGCCACTATTATTAACTCTATCTATACCCCTCATTAAGGTCGCCTCTCAACCTGCTGTGCTCCCAGCTTAACCAGCTTCCCTTTAGAAGTCAAAACTTGCTTACCTGACAACATCCTGGTAAATCTCTTCTGAACCCTCTCCAGTTTACGAACATCCTGCCTATAGCAGGGCGACTAGAACTCCATACAAAACTCCAGACGAGGCCTCACCAATGTCCTGTACAACCTCAACATGAGGTCCCAACTCCTACACTCAAAGGACTGAGCAGTTGAGGCTAGCATGCCAAACACCTTTTTAACCATCCTGTCTACATGTGATGTGAACGTCCAAGATTATACACCTGAACCCCGAGGTCCCTCTGTTCCACAACACTACCCAAGGCACTGTCATTAATTGAATAAGCCCTATGCAGGATACAGGGTTAATGGTAGGGTTCTTAGTAAGGTGGAGGGGCAGAGGGATCTTGGGGTCTATGTTCATAGATCTTTGAAAGTTGCCACTCAGGTGGATAGAGCTTGTAAGAAGGCCTATGGTGTATTAGCGTTCATTAGCAGAGGGATTGAATTCAAGAGTCATGAAGTGATGTTGCAACTGTACAGGACTTTGGTTAGGCCACATTTGAAGTACTGTGTGCAGTTCTGGTCGCCTCACTTTAGGAAAGATGTTCTATGTTCTATGTTTTATGTTCTATGTTCTATGTTCTGTCAGAGGGTGATTAGTTTGTGAAATTCTCTTCTCCAGAAAATGGTGGAGTAGGGGTGATCAAATTTATTCAAGGCTGAGTTAAATATATATTTCCTGATAGACAAGGAGTTCAGAGAAACAGTCAGGAAAGAGGGCTAACCAGACCAACCATGGTCATATGGAATGATGGAACAGGTTTAAAGGGTCAAACAGCCTACTTCTGCTTCTGCTCTTATGTTTGATATGCCTTTGTTCATGTCTGATTCGTTCATTTAAACATTTACTGATGAAAGAAAATAATTATGAATCAATATTAAAATGCAAGAGATGAAGGTGTTTCATGCTGCTATTATGCATTAACACACATGTTCACCACTGACAGGTCGCTGCTTCAACCTAAAAATATGCCTTGCCTGTCACACAACTAAGTGATGTGGAATGTGAATTTCATATTGTTGATGATGCCAAATCTATAGGTTGCCCCAAAGACTGGTGGAGCATGTCAAACACATGTCCTGTGACTATTTGCAACAATAAAGGGATCGACCAGCCCATCCAGCATCCATTTGCAAAATGTGTAACATAGTAGCTAACATTAGATGTGATTCTGCAATTTGACAACATTTGCTGAATAACCTTGAGTATGCAAAACATTATGCTGACAATCAATTTAAGATTGGCATTTGGGATCGCAGTGTGGTGCACTTACATGCAGTAGAAACAGTGCAGGACTCTGTTCTTTCACATCATTGACAACATATGTACACACTACGCCTGTATCAACTCAACAAAATAAAGGAAAGTCATTTGCTGATTTATTTCTCAGGGAAGTGCCTTGACCAATCTGAGTCAACCTGATTGGTTTAAAATTTGACAAAGATTTTGCTATTAACTGTCAATCAGCATTAATGGGTGCATTCTCAATGGCAATGCCCCTACCAATGACAGTCCAACCAATCTGTACTCACTTCTCATGCACAGAATCTCACGTCGGCCCATTGAGTCTGTACTGCTGGATGTAAGCTTTCTTGGTATTCTTGTAAGATGGTTCTGGTAAATGTAAGCTGGAAAGCTTTGACAAAATGTATATCTTTTTTCCACCAATAAACATAAATTTATATTTTACATACCTCTAGTCTTAAGTATCATTTTAAAGCACTGATAAATGTGGCTGAATACTCTTTTGGTACATTTTCAACATCATACTCTTTTTAAAGTACAATCGACTCCATTTATTAACATTTTGGGCTATAACTGTGACTGAATAGCAAGCAGAAATCATTAAAATACAATTTCTATTTAATTTAACTTTCACTTTGTTTAATAAGGTAAAAGGAGAAAGTAAGGATTGCAGATGCTGGAGATCAGAGCTGAAAATGTGTTGCTGGAAAAGCGCAGCAGGTCAGGCACATCCAAGGAGCAGGAGCCCTTGGATGCTGCCTGACCTTCCTGACCTTCCTGACCTTCCTGAAGAAGGACTCATGCCCGAAACGTTGATTCTCCTGCTCCTTGGATGCTGCCTGACCTGATGCGCGTTTCCAGCAACACATTTTCAGCTTTAATAAGGTAAAAGGTAAAGTAGCCATAGTCTTACTAGACCATAAGACAGCTTTCTCATTAGAGAGAAAGAACTAGCGGTGGTTCCACCTGAGGACCACCACACCTTAGGTGAGGGGAGAGGCTGAGAAGGAGAATCTTCTTTGGTAACCTCAGCCAGTGTGGGAATTAAACTCACACTACTGGTGTTACTTAGCATCACAGACCAGCAGGCCAGCCAACTGAGCTAACCAACCCTCTTCTCCATTTAATCTCATTAAGGCACTTACTGCAGAAGATACAATCCATTTACTGTATAAAGTTCCTATCCCTTACACATGCAAATACATATACACGATACTAAAAATGTTCAGTGTGCAAATGCCTGAATCAGCAGCTCACTCCTCTCTAACAACTCCACTCAATTCATTATTTATTGGGATGCACCAATCAACATTCAGCCTGTCAGCTACATTGTTGAAATGAAAGGAATCTATGTAAAGGTGCTGGGGGAAATCTGTGGTCTCCAGACGTGGATTTTCAGACCTTGGCCTGTCAGAGAACAGTAACATTCAAGGCACACATCAGACAGAATGGGCCTCTTTGATCTGAACCCTCAGCAGGGCGCTTAGATCTCTGTACAGTTTGAAAATCTAAATGAAGTTTCAAGAGATATGTGTTCAAGACTATACAGGCTATAGAAGCTGTAAAGAATTAAGGTATTTCATGAAAAATAATTCCTACTTACAGAGTAAATCACATTGCAGTACATTAGGGACCAATCACATTATATGAAATATTTCATGTCACTGGTAGTTATTTTCCCTATTAAAATTTTAAAAAAAAGCTTAATAGTGAGACTTATGAGGCTGTGAAATGATTCACATGTAGTGACTGTTTAAGTAATCTTTATTCAACACTGACTTGGTAATAGTTTCAACACTGTTGGGACCAGATTTCCAAAGCAGGTCCCAGAATTTGCAATGCAAGGACTGCTTAAAACTTCTGTTGGGGATTTGTTGTGGAAATTGGTCAATATGGCTATTTATTCCGATGAACTTAGTAGCTTTGAACAAAGCTGGGAAAGAAAGTTACAACTGGTTGGTGAGTTCACATATTAGAAACAGTCCTTTAATTATTGTCCAGGGCACTCTAAAGAGGACTACTGGACAGTCCATCAGAAATAATGCACCAATGTAATCCCAAAGATTTAAGAACTGTAAAAAGTAGCCCCGCCATCTTACCAATTCATAAATAAACAGCCTTTCAGTAGCTAGCATCTATTTTTAATTCTCAAAGGTCCATTGAGTCATAGAGTCATACAGCAGAGGAACAGGCCCTTTGGCCCAACACATCCATACCGATCAGGTTTCCTAAACTGAACTAGCCCCATTTGCCTGCATTTGGCCCATATCCCTCTAAACCTTTCCTATCCATGTACCTGTCCAAATAGCTTTTAAGTGTTGTAATTGTACCCACCTCTACCATGTCTTCTGTCATCTCGGTGCCATACATTTTTGTTATTACCTGGTATGCTGCTGCAATCTTATCCCTCAGCTCATACAGTTTCTGTTATCCTGTAACAGATTCCACCACAGAGAGGGCTAACTTACTTTGAATGAATATGGGTGTGTCAATGAGTACCAAACTCTCACTAAAGTTGTATTCGTTTCTGAGTTTACAATTCCTCTTTGCCAACTCCCCACGCCATTATTTTAAAAATCCCCACAGAACAGAGGAGCTAATTGATCAATTTGTAAATACATGTATTTGTCATCTGATAATTTAAGTCACAGGAACAACAAATGGAGGAAAGAATAAAATTTCATTAATCAAAGAGCTTGCATTTATATGGAGACTTTTATGTCCTCGGGAAATCCTCAACGTGCTTTTAAACTGTGATCTGCCTTGTAATACAGGTATAAATGTAGGAAATAAAGAGGCAGTTCCAAAAATGTCAAAATTAAATGGATAACCAATTCAATTTGGCTGGTGGTGTTAGAGGTAGTAGTGATGGTGGTTCAGAGAAATTATTGGCCAAATTTGGCATAACATATATTGGTCTTTGTCAGATGGTACCATAGGATCTTTTACATCCTCCTGGACAGGTTGTAGATGAGATGAAATTTATAGAGCTTGGAAAACAGAAAGCTGATCAGTGGAGCACTGGAATAGTTACAGGCCTAACTGGAGTTCCAGCGTAAAATAAACTGAGATAAGGGTAGAGGTAAGTCACATTACAAAGGTAAAACAATTGGCTTTCTTTATGGAAAAAGAATATGGAGTGAGAACTTTGAGGTCAGAGTCAAACAAAAAACTAAGCAATCTGAGTCTGTGGCTGGAAACGTGGCTGAGCTTGTTAGCAAGAATATAACATTTGACACAAAGAAACCAAATATGATGACTTAGGTTTTCCCACTGTTTAGCTAGAAGAAATGACAGTTTACCCAAGACTGGAGGTCAAACAAACTATCTGACAGCACAGATCTCATGGAAGGGATCAAAATCTGCTTGAAAAGCACTTTGTTTGAAAATGACCAGAGATGATATTGTCGAATAGCAGGGTACAAATGAGAAAGACATCAGAATTTCCTGCTTTGGGGACTCCTGAGGTGAATGATGGAGCAGTAGGTAAAGCAGTCAGTGCTCATAATGTTCCAAGCACAATCAGTCAGTGAGAATCAAGCATGGTAGCCCCATTGAGTTGGACAGTGGAGGAGAAGGAAGTTGTTGTTAACTCTGTTGCATGGCAGCCAAGGAAGAATAACACAGAACAGGAATAGAGAGTTGTGTCTATGATGTTAGTGAAGGTTGTTTCAATGTTGTGGAAGGGCCAGTACCTGGTGGAAAGATGTGCTCAGGTCTGGGAGCTATTCAAGGACTTTGGAGAAAGAAGGGATGTTAAAATAGTTTGCAAAGACAGCTAGGTCACTACTGGCTTCATTTGATGAAGAAAGGTGAATTTCAGCAGTATTGAAAGGTTTCACAGTTAGTATTGGGGAGAGTAAACCTATTATTTCCTATTATGTCAGATTTTCATCCCAAATATAACACACACTGCTTCAGAGTGGGTTCTACTTGAATGCCAGTCTCAATACAAATTAAACATGCATACCTTTAGTAAATTTATGAATTAGCTGATACGTATCATATATTCATGACTTAGGAAGAGAGTGATCATAGGTCACTGCTAAGTAGATAGTTCCCCTTTATTTCAGTTATCCAGCTTTAAACTTGGACCAATCTTCTTACATTCCTCTTCTGTTGTTTTGAGACTGTTTTCATCCTCCTTTTCAATGTCATTAGGTGAAGATCAGGAAAGCAATGCTGAATCCTGATTCTGGGGACTTCTGTACCTCCTTCATTTTCAGTGGAATCAAACAACTCCATCTTCTAGGTGAGAATAAAAAACAAGTAACTTTTGCATAGTTAATAGTTAATAGAGAAAGGCATCTCTTTTCTTATCACGTACCCGCAATCACTTTCTTTAAACTGGCGGAAATGAAAGCTCTTCAGACGACATGCAGCATGGAACAATCAACATGTACTCAGTGGGAAATGTTTCACTGAGAATGGCACTGATAATCATTCTAAAGGTTAACTATTAAGTGAAAGCTCCAAATGTATTACTTAGATAAAGGTCACATTCTATGGATTATGATGATATAGCTCTGAAAAGTGGATGAAAGCCCTAATAAGCTTGTCCTGTAAACTTGCTGTGGGAGAGATTGATGGTCACTGTACCATTTCCTCTTTAGAATAGTCGCAATTACTAAAAGTAAGGAAATACCATTGGCTTGAGATGCTCCTCTGATCCGTAACTTTGCAAGAGTTCTTCTGTTGGGAGAAACTGAGGACTGCATATGCTGCTTTGGTAACTTTTAATTCTATGCAGAGTCATATTATGTTTACAAATATCGCTCCTCTTTTGGGGTGGAAAAATCTGCATGATTAAGCAGCAGGTTGTCATTCTAATATCCAGATCCATACGGGATGGGTTATAAATGCTGGCCAAGCCAGCAACATGCCACGCCATGAACATTTTTGAATAAAAATCTAAAACCAGAAATTACTAACCTTTTTGTAGATCCAGCTGAGACAGTTATCAAAAATGTGATTTGTATCACATCAGGAATGCTGAAGATGTGTAGCTTTTTAAAAATCTTTCAGCAAATGTTACCGATTCACTTTTTTATTTTCATGCTTCATGAAGGACTTTTTCATGTGAAAAAGAAGATTATGTACAGAGGCAATCAGAGTTACACCCATGCATCTCCATCAAACTGGTATTTGATTAGTTAATATATTGGAACAGTTCAGCTAGCCGCCATCTTGATGTGGAATGGACAATAGGAACAATTTGTTATTTTTTTAAAATGCAATGGTTATAGACCTGAAACGTTAGCAAGGACTTTACTCTTCGAGTGGATATTGGCAATTGTGAAATTTTCCAGCTTGGCCACTGGTCTCAGGAGAAAATACCCCAGACAAAGATGGGATTTTCATTGCAGTGGTGGAGTGGCTGCTGGTTCCACAGGGTGAGCTGACCCAAGAAAGGGTTTGGAGGCAACTATAAAATCATCTGAGTGTTGAGGCAAACTGTGTGCATGGTCCACCACATGCTAAACACTAGTCTTTAGCCTTCATCTCTCACACATCCTTATATTATGTGCCCCATCCACACTACGTCACACCCCTCTTTCCATCCTCCAATACCTCATACCCTAAAGCTAAGCTTTATCAATGTAGCCCTGCCATAGCTCCTCTTAATTTCAATGTCAAGCCATAGTAATTTCATGCCAATTCAGGCAGTATACTCTGTTTGGAACCAATGAACACTATAGAGACAATAGGTTGTGTTAATTTTTTAAAAATTCATAACTTGTTATTCTCTTTAAAAAAACCATTCATTACAGGCTAACAAAAGTTTCAATCATCTGAAGCCTTTAAACTATAAATATCAGAAACTGCAAACATTCGAAATATCTTTGATATATAGAAAGAAATAGTGCACAATTGACAGAAGAGATAAGAGAACCAAAGCTGCCAATCAAGCAATAATTAGCAATCAGGAAAATCTAGTAGGGTCTCATTGTAATTGGTGAAAATTATAAGCCATCAAATGAATTGACTGTTTTGAATGGTTCAGATGATCAAACTTACTGTTCATTTTTGTAGCAATTATAAAAACTTGTTTACCTTTTGTCTAATATCCTGCATAATTGTAGCTTACCTTGCAAACTAACTCACTTTCCAACATCGTCCAAAAACAGGGCTAAAGTCTCCTTCCTGTGCTGCACTTAGCCAGTAATAGCCAACCTTATTCCCAGCTGAGAAGGCTAATATTCAATTGACATACACTATGTATAACTCCATAAAAGAACTAAAGGGAAATTGCTCAAATACAAGGCTGAAATCACAGGTTTATCAGGAAAGATGTAATACAACTGATTTGCATTGAAATGACAATGGAATTCGATGAATGAGCAGTTTGTTACTATCATATAGCACAATCTCTATCGTTGACTCAAACCCACCTGAGAAGCAAAGAATGGTGTAACTCTAGAAACATAATTGTCGTAAAGGAATTAAATAGATGAACTTAGTAATGTTTGTTTTGCTTTTCTTATGCAGAGAATTGCAATTACAAAACCAATCACAGAATGTAAAACTGCTGAAAAGGTAATGTTATTTGAGTCCCTTTTCAGTGCTTGGGAGATAGTGATCGGCTTTGATTTGACATTCAGATTAGATCAAAAAAGGAAGTCTGTTGCCATGATTTAAAAATAGAGATTTAACCTGACGCCATTTACTGAATAATTCCTTAGCTAAGGCATTGATAGTTAAGTTAAAGCAAAGGCTGATTAATAAAATAAATAAAAATTGGCAAAGTTGCTATCAATCTAGAGCATAACACATGTCCTCAATCATTGTTATTCAGTATTTCCTGTAGTGGATGGACTGTACTTGGTTCTCATTTCCAGGAGCATGCTGGCAGAAAAGAACTTCAGTTGCTGTCAGCAATATTGCAAGAGGACCACCCTGAAGTAACTTTCCCATCATCAAGAATGAAAGGGGAGATTTTCCAATTCGGGATCTTGGTATAGGAAGTATCAGCATTATGCTTTGGGGGATCTGATTTTCTGTGTGCTGGGATGTATAAAATCTTTATGTTAGAACCTCTTCACTCTGGACTTGCAATGAGCCAATACTTTGACTGAAATAACACATAACAGTTAAGATAAATTAACATTTTTATACCACACAAGACTCATTCCTACAAAGCTGGTCAGATTTAGAAAAGCAAAAAGAGTTCAGCTAGCCCTTCATCGTCTTTATGCTGAATCCCATTTTGATTTAAAATTCCTAAAGCCCGGAAGTTCTTGTCCACTTCCTCTGAGTTGAATTGCTGGCCAGTTTTAGAAATTAAAGAACAGATAGTGGTCAGTTTGCATATCCTCTTAGCTGACACATGCGTGTGTGCTGTAGGACACATTGTTGGAAACTAAACTATGCAGGGATAATAAAACCAAAACCTGTTAGTTCACATTTGGCTGAGGGGATATTGAAGCAAAGGGAATAATCAACTCCAAGACATGAGACTATCAAGATTGTAATGTTTTCCTAGCCTTTATCTGAATGAGCATTTATCCTGATGAAACCTAGAACAAGAAGAGAATTTGATAGGTCTAAGGAAAAATATATACCAGCATGAAAAATGTAGGGTGTTTATTATTCCGTGATTGGATAAGCTAACCATTATAATGGGGTAAGTCTCAACATTCCATCAGAAAGCAGATATTGTCAAACTGATTTATGAGACTTTGTCAACAGCACCAAGCCATGTAAAAGTGATGTGCACAGTTCATGAAGTTTGTTCTGTAAGATGATGCATCCAATTTACATTGCACCACATTCTGCAAGGCACAAGGTGCTCTACAAGCAAATGTATGTTCTTATTTAAGCTAATTCCTTATGTTAGCAAGACCCAACAGTTGATTTTACAAAGTCAATTGAAGGATCACTCATAGTATTCAGCATATCTATGTACACTGAGTGGAACTGAACCAACTTTGCTTGCATTAGTGAAAGATTAAATGCAAAGTTGCAGTGTTGTTGTAACTTCCATTGTGACAATTTTTTTCAATGCTAATTTTAAGATTTTCTTTATACTTTTTAACTTTCTGAATTGGATCATTGTGTGAAATTTTCCCTGTCCCTGAACAACATGAGTAATGACAAGTCAGTTGAGAAGATAGGTCGAGGTTGGGAAAATGAGATTCTTGACGCTGAAAACAGGGAAGACTGATTTTCCACCTAAGGTTTTCATGGCTGAATGAGATTTCACTTGAGTGGAGGTGCCTATTTGCATGTATTAACATCTCATTGTTATCTGATCTCACCTAATTTATATGCAGGTTGCCATTTTCCCAGTCAGTGGAGAGAAACTAGATGGCAACAATTCTTGACATCAAAACCTCAGTGGGTACCTGGTCACTGCAGTTTGCATCAAGTCTATTACTGATGCTCTTTGTGCCAGATCACACCAGTTCATCTTGTTTCCTATGATAAGGTTAGTGCTGTTGTCAGGGCAGTAGACTTTGCAGACATAGTTAGCTCCCCTAAATGTACGGCATTTTCATTTTCATTCACGTGTGGGATGTGGGTGCCGCTGTATGCATGTTATGTGAGAGCGCCATATTCCAGTGCAGTGGAGTTCATCAATAGAAAATGGTTCCATTCTATTAATGTACAAATCAGCTGTGATCATCAGTGCCACATCTTAGAGGTTTGCAACAGGTACTTTTGAAAAAAACCATGATGCTTATATCTTTAAGAACTCTCATGGGCCAGTTTCGAGGACTGGATACCTTATAAGGATGCTTGTATGGAGAAGAGAACTACCCTCTATGACCATGCTGATGACCCTGTTACGCAACCCCTTATCTGAGGTTGAGCTTAGATACAATATAGCATATTCTTTGACCAGGCGCAATGCCAATTAAATGGTAGGTCTCCTGAGAATGAGACTTTGGTGCATGGTTTCAGAGGCGATACAGTATAGTCCCTGCAGAGCCTGCCACATAATCCTAACATGTTGAGCTTTGCATAAGTAAAGCAGGCTGTTTCTAAATAAATGTTAATGCTTTACAGCATTTGAAGGCTTTCCTGTATGTGATAACCCAATGTTGAACAATGAAAGGATGTTAGGCTACATTGGTCATTTGGGAAAGAGTAGCTTACCCTTAGACAGGATTGTACACTGGAAAGAGGCACAGGACAGGTATGTTGTGTAGCTTGGTTCTTGAATAGCAATAAATGTATGAATGAGAATGTGTATTTGCAATGGAATGACAGCCTTGCAGCTTTCATTCTGAGAAGGGTTTGATTTTGGTCATTGTCCCATTGTGTGTATAGTGAAGGACAACTCCAGACAGCCAGCTCTTGGCCACAGGGCCATGATGCATGTGTAATGAGGCAAGTTTGGAATGATAGCATCAGAAAACCTGCTGGCCTTTCAGTGAAAAACTCTCTGTCTAACTCACCAAAATTGGCACTCTGCCAATTTCTGGTAAATTCAGCCTTTTGCCTTTTTCTTTAGTTTTCCTGAAAGAATTTGGAATCCAATGAATGAGTACTGGCCCGGCCGGAGTGATTACTTAAGTGAAGATCAAGTCGTTTGTTGACAAAGTACACCATGGAGAACACAACAAGCAAGAAATCTCACAGCACATTGTTTGCTCTGAAATGAGCACATGGTTGGATAAGGAGAATTCCGATTTCCTTGGTTTATGCAATCTCCAGAACATCTAATTCACTTTTCAAAGAATAAATTGGTGAAAACTATAAATAGAGTTAACAAACTTGTTTAACTACTCATGTTTCAATTAAGGCAGAATGGTCTAACTAAAATAGGACAAAAGTAGAAGTGAAATTCCTATGAAATGTTTTATTCTTAATTGCAATATTTATTTTTCCAATTATTTAATTACTTGTTGATTTTTTTTATCATTAACAAGGTAAAAGATTAGGCATTCAACAATTTTCCAAATAATTACTTTCATCAATGACCTGAGCTTCACAGACAGGGGAGTAGACATCCAGAAAAGTCTTGATTGGTATACGTTTGTGACAAAATCAATTCTGCTCTCTTTTCATTTCCTCTGCATACAGTACTGGGACCATGGGCTTCTAACCCCCTATCTGAGCTTTCATAATTCAAAATATTCCATTGATCAAAGTAACTTTCATAAATTCCTTATTTTTAACTTTGTTTGCTGGAGAATAATTGTAAACTTTGCTTTTTTTTTAACGATGCGCTTTTTTAAGGATGACCCAGTTGGAAACTGCTTAACGTATGAAGCAGCATTGTTTTATTTTAAATGCGCATGGTGGATTGCCAGTCCAATAATTGTCTTTCAAGCCTAAGCAAGTGCATTTTCCCAGTGTATATTTAATTTTTCATGCTTTACACGAAGAAATGAGTGCTTTGCAGCTTATTAACATGAAAAGGTTTCATTTTCAGGAGAAAATACCAAAAGAGGTTAAACGATGACAAAGTTAGTGATCTGGATTTTCTGCTGGCTAGTTCATCCAGTGTAGATCAGAGGTGAGCATGGGGACCCTGCAGAGTTTCCAACAAAACACAGTATGAAGTTGAATTTTCTATTGGGCAACTCCACTTTGCCTGCAATCCTCTGAATGCCTCCATTTAAATCTGTTACTTTGGAGGATTCCAAAAGTTAAGACTATTAAATATATTGAATTGTCTAACTGCTGAGTAACTATTTAATTGATCCCATACATACTTCACACCTGAAACTACATACTGCCAGGCCTCAACCTAACACCCATCCTCCCCTTCTCACCGATCCCCACTGTACTTTATTTCTCCCACCCACCCCAACTAGCGCCAAAAGCTGAATTACTTGCACCATGCACCTTTGCACCATGCACCTTAGAACCATCCCCACTTGCCACCCTACCCCCTTCAGACTTGGCATCCAACCCTTCCGGCATGCTATACCAGGTACACTGCCCCCTTTCTTACTGGCACATTACTAACATGGCACCCTACCCATTTGACACCCTACTAACCTGGCGTCCTAGCCCAGCAAGCTACCTCCTCCCCCTCTGGCATGCTTCCCGGCTGGCATCCTACTTACCTGGAGTCCTGTCCACTGACCCTCCCAGCACCCGATCGTCACACGCACATTATGTACATTTAGTTTGACAGCATCTGACAAAGTGGCTGGCAGGACTTCTACATTTCAGACTACGGAAGGTGGTAGATGCGAAAAAGGGTGTGGGATGCATTCCTCTGACAGTTCTGTACCAACTTATTGAAAGCTCAGAACAAGTAACATTGAGAGATTCAATCCATATTCTGTAATCTGTTTCTTGCATCAATCTTAGCAATCCAAATTTTGATGGTGTTGTGTTGACTGATATTATGAGAACATTTTTCAATGTTTATGGGCAGCGTGTTCACTCAGTGGTTAGCGCTAATGCCTCACAGCACCAGGGACCCGGGTTTGATTCTGCCTTTGGGCGAACGTCCATGTGCAATTTGCACGTTTTCCCTGTGTCTGCGTGGGTTTCCTCTGGATGCACTGGTTTCCTTCCACAGTCCAAAAATGTGCAGGTGGATTAGCCACGGGGAACATAGGGTAAAAGGGTGGGTCTGCGTGGGATGCTCTTCAGACAGTTGGTGTGGACTTGATGGGCTGAATGGCCTGCTTCCAAACTGAGGGATTCCGTGCCTCTTCATGAAAAAATTCAATGTAACAGCAATGAGCTATCACAAAACTATACATATACTGTGACATATCCTGCACTCAAGCTGAGACTGCTGCTGTGATTTTGAATTATCACACTGTGTATTAACATGTTAAACAGCATCTTAAATTACAAAGAAATAAAATTTGTCCAGTCAAAACTTACAGCAAAAATTGTAGGCAAGACTACAAAAAGGAAAAGCTTGTATTTTATATTCAATAAAACTGTCCACACAAGGAATTCCACCGAGGTGTACTGTAGATTTTTTTTGGTCTTGTTTTACTTTCACACAGTGATCATTTTTATGTTGTTTCCTTTTGTACAAGATTACAGTGGGTGGTATAGCATGTGCAATTAGTGGGTGCAGGGTTTCCCACATGGCGTCACAGCTGAAACACCTGGAAAATGGCAAACAGAGATTCCCACAGTGATTTGTAAAAACAATAAGGCATTAATTAATCAGTGTGACTTCTCTACATCTTCAGCTAATCATTTAAAATTGGCTCTCAGGGAGCACAATGGTGAAGATTATTTGCAGACTTTCTCAGTAAGGAGTTGGTTGATAGTATACAGTTGAAGTAAAGTCATGCAGGGAGCAATGTTACACTTTCTGCTTTGTGTCAGCAATCAGGCATTCAGCAGACACCCAGTGTTTCCAGTCAAACTCGTTTGCAGATTGACAATTTAAAATCTATAGCGGACAAACATGATCAGGCTTAAAAATATGTTTTAAGAATATTCCTGCATGTATTTAACAGTGATAACTTAGTAAATTTTGATTGCTATGACTGAAAATTGATGTATCACAAACTGATGCGCATCATAAATTGCAGTGTAAATCTAACTCCGATAAGTAATTTGAAATGACAGAAAATTTTAAATTATTTTCCAGTTAGATTGGCGAGCAGTGGTGACTTCTATATAAATTGTATTTCAAAATGTATCAAAACTTTTAAAAATTATCTGTTTTCATCCAACCGATAAAGATTAATTCTTTGTACTTTCTTGAAGGTTGCAATGAATGCCATTAGTGGGAACTCCTAATTTTTGCTGGTGCTAGGGCCGGTTTGAGGGATAGAATCCAATGGTAATAAACACAGCACAAAGGATCTCAGAAACATTAATTACACTGAATGCAATTCACACTTTAAATTCCATGATGTCGTTACCCTAAATCAAAGGAAATTATGTTATAAAATAATGAAATCAAGCAGAAATTCCAGACCGGGTAGAAAAATTACTAAGGGTTGAACAACAAATAATATCAGCAAACTCTTTGTAGCTACTGAATGACATGGGCATTGGTGAAAACGTTTGGAGAATTGTGTGAGATTGGCAGTAAAGAGATTCCCAACTTTGAGAGCCAAGCTTCTATTTTCAAATGAAGCATTGGACAGTAAGACAAGGTTCTCACTAGTGAGTCGTGATAGGTCTACTTGGATGCATTTATATCCTCTTCAGCTCGCCTCACTGATATACAGTCTCCCACCTGTTGGATACAAAGTAGAAAGCGTCAATTCCCGACGAGACATTGAGAACAACAAACTGGCGACTTCAGCTCACCACTTGCTCCACCATTTTGGAAACCAGGCACTGATATCTTAGAGCATACTCCATGGACAGCGACTGCACACACACCGCCATCCACCAGGATCTCCAAGTTCCCGTTAGCAAAACAGGGTGCCACTTTCTCTCAGTCGGGGACAATTGATAGGAATTGTGCAGGACAACTACAGACCACCAGCATTTGCCTGGGTATATGGTTGGGCTTAAAGGTGGTGTTAGCACCAGGAAGATCCTGGCAGTGGGCATATTTCAGCAGGTGCTGAATGAGAGAAAACGAGTGAGACCACCATACGTGTGGTGCCCAGGTAATGAGCCAAGTTTTGGAAAATACCATGAGAACACTTGCTAGAGCTTTTGGAGAGAAATCCTCCATGAAACTCACCAGAATTGACAGTAAGTGATTTCTAGCAAAAAATTCAGCCCTGTAAACTATAGGTTTGGTTTCATTCTTGACGCATGCTGAATTTCAACACAAATTTCCAAGTCCTAATAATAGCTTGAGAATAAATCCCAAGTTTATCTACACATTCAGTAACCACCATGCACTTTTACCCTTGCATATGTTAAAGTAAAATATTTTAAACCAAAACCTGTATTTTCAGATGTGAAATGAGATAATTTCTTAGATGTAGCTACGTAAATGAGTTGTCAACCAAATATAGCAGAACCACAGGAAAGCTTTACTGCAGCAGGGAGGTTGAACATAAGGTCTGTTAATTCTGTGTAAGCGTCAGGAGTAAGCCAGTCACTACTCTCCACAACAAACCCCTAAAATGGCAGAGACAATGAATCCAAGTGATGCTGTCGCCATGGTCTAGGACCTGGATGGATGTCCCACTGAATTCACCCTTGGTCCTCGCAAAAATAAACACTGGATCATAGCATGCAGGTTGAAGAATAACGTTCTCAATGCTCCTCCATCACTTTAAAGTTTCAAACCAACATGCTTAAGAAAGTTCAAATTTACCACAATGATCTGATTCTCCATTAAATTTTGTTGTTGTCATGGAGGTACCAACTTCCTGCTCTTGACTGTAAAAATCGAACAGATTAGGTGGATTAAAAACAGAGCAATTCAAAAAGCAACCATTTTACCAGAACTCACCTCCAAATGTTATGAATAAGCTTTCGGGATTCACATACTCAGGCTTTTAGCAGAATCTCTTACACATTGCTTGATGTTCTAATGGAGGATACAAATGGAGCAGTAACGGCTGGGAAATGTAACAAACTTCAGATCCACTCACAGTGCACCCCATGACAGCCGTTTATTTGTGAGGTTGGGGGATAATAGAGGAAGAAGCTTTTCAGCCGCAAAACTTTCTCATCTGAAACAGGGAGGAGCAGCAAGAAGAAACTTAAATCAGAGACTGGTGACATTTTTGGATACCAAAAAAACAAACTACGTTGCTGTTTTGGGACTCACGTTATTACTTTCAGTTAAAGCCCACAGATCCAAATAACATTTTAAGGAACAAGCAGTTATACTTAGTTAGAGTGGTGCTGAAAAAGCACAGCAGGTCACAGCAGCTCCTCAGGAATGAAGGGCTTTTGCCCGAAATGTCGATTTTCCTGCTCCTCGGATGCTGCCTGACCTGCTGTGCTTTTCCAGCACCACTCTAATCTCGACTCTGATCTCCAGCTCTGCAGTCCTCACTTTCGCCTAGTTATACTAGGTGTTGCAGCCAGAAGAAAAAGAAAGAAGACAAAAAAGGTAAGTAAAGAAGGGAGGAAGCGGCCGGTTTGGAGCAGACGGGGACAGGAGCCCAAACACTGCCTGACTTGCTGGCATACATACTCCACCATGCCAGTTCAAGACAGAGCATCCACTGGAGCATTAATCTCCAAAGCACTTGCACTGGAGTGAAGTCAGCATTGCATGCTGATCGACATCATGATCTGCCTTCTCTGTAAACTTCTGTCAGTGTTAACTGTGACAGTGTACAAAGCACTTCGGGGCTCAGTTAGCTCATTTGGCTGGGTTGTGTTGCAGACTGAAGCCAGCAGTATAGGATCAATTCCCACACTGGCTCAGGTTGCCATGTAGGACTCTCCTTCTCAATCTCTCTCCTCACCTGAGAAGTCATGACTCTCAGATTAAGCAGTTGTCTTTGTCTAATGAAAGACCAGACTGTAATCTACTAGGACTATGGCACCTTTACCTTTTACAAAGCCAGCTGTATCAAATGTGTGCCTTTAAATTGTGGACCCTGTTTTACATGCCTAACAGTCAGCTCATTAGCTCGGACTGTTCTTTGATGATCAACAACTCTGTCCAGGAGCGTCACCATAGGCTGTATTTCAATTCTAAAGGAGAATAATAATGGACTCAAAACATTAACTTGGTTTCTCACTTCACAGATGCTGCTGAGTTTCTCTGGCACTTTCTGTTTTTACTACAGATCTCCAGCAACCACAGGTTTTTCCTTTTATTATAGGATGTATCTTAACAGATTTGTGTACCCCATCTGATTGCTGACTCAGGATGTACTGGTACTGGAGTCTGGGAAGTTTTTAGGATGCAACATTTCACATGGTAATTATGACATGGCTCATAGCTTCTTGAACGTAGAGCCACAGGTAGATAGGATGGTGAAAAGGCGTTTGGTATGCTTTCCCTTATTGGTCACAGTGTTGAGTATAGGAGTTGAGAGGTTATGTTGCAGCTGTACAGGATGTTGGTTAGGCCACTTTTGGAATATTGTGTGTAATTCTGGTCTCCTTCCTATTGGAAGGATGTTGTGAAACTTGAAAGGGTTCAGAAAAGATTTACAAGGATTTTGCCAGGGTTGGAGGATTTGAGCTATAGAGAGAAGCTGAATAGGCTAGGGCTGTTTTCCCTGGAGCATCGGAGGCTGAGGGGTGACATTATAGAGGTTTATAAAATCACGAGGGGCATAGATATGATACATAGACAAGGTCTTTTCCCTGGGGTGGGTTAGTCCAGAGCCAGAGGGCATAGGTGTAGGGTGAGAGGGGAAAAATATAAAAGGGACCTAAGAGGCAATGTTTTCACACTGAGGGTGGTATGGAATGAACTGCCAGAGGAAGTGGTGGAGGCTGGTACAATTACAGCATTTAAAAGGCACCTAGATGGGTATATGAATAGAAAGGGTTTCGAGGGATATGGGTCAAGTGCTGGCAAGTGGGACTAAATTAGGTTGGGATAGCTGGTCGGCATGAATGGGTTGGATTGAAGGGCCTGTTTCCATGCTGTACATCTCTATGATACTATGACTCTATGATACAGAAAATGCAATGCAATGTATTTTATGGGATCACTATGAATACTCAGAATAGATTAACTCTTTATTTCATTTAGTTCCTTTCAAAATCAGACTATGCTTTGATTTATTTTACTTCTCTTCTCTCACTGGCAATCTTCTTGCACTTTTTCCATATTATGATGTTTCACATGAAAACTTACAGACAGGTTGTCCCAGTGTGAGAGACTGACACCCAAGCACTATCCTGACTCTACAGCTATGCAGTTTGATACTGAACACAGCCTTGTATTACAGAAGGTTGAAAGGGTTCTGAAGAGTTAATGCTAAGACTGCATTGAACTCTACCCAATCTGATTATATCATCAGGACTTGAATGGGGAAAGACAGAATATTTTAGAATCTCAAAGAGGTTATCTTAATTCTCCTTATAATCTTAGTAATCTTATCAATGTAACCTGTGCCTGATTGCTATCATGAAATAAACTGCATCTTTTAATGATAATAGCCTTTTCTCATTCAATAACCCAATGGGTCTTGCTATCACTTGAGACAAAGTCCTGTAGAACCAAACAAAACAAAAGGAATGGTGGCTGTGGTTAATTAAACCACATATTGCCAGTGGTTGGTATTGCATTCTCGCAGGCGACTTGGTATCAGGGTGGCTGTTGAAAATTCGATCTAGCTGCACCATTATGACAGCTTGCAATTAGCAGTAGAGTATTGTGGGTTTTATAAAAAAATTTGAAGCCCAGTTGCAAACTACTCAAGCTCCTTTGTGCCGAGTCAATATGTGAAGTCAGATAGTCTCCTGAATCTAGGACCTTTAATGCTGGGATGCGGATTATAGCTAACTGAACCAATTAATAAAACAATATTCTTTATCTCTATAGGCTTATGAATGGAATCCAATAATACGAATAGCGAAATTATACTTTTATAAGTATCTATTAATAATTGAGCTACAATGATCATTTATTTTAGAATTCAGCTTCATCTTTTCCACTTAAGGTACTGTTCTGCTGAAGTCTTACATAACTCGTTAATTTATCATTGCCTAAATATTGCTTCAATAATTAATTGTCTATAAGTGTTTTGAAATGTCCTTAGGATGTGGAAGATGCTGGATAAATAGGACAGGATTTTGTCTTGATCATGAGGACAGAGTTTGATCATTCATGGGATATGTATGGCACCGTTGGCTTAGCCAGCTTTAATTGACCATTCCTCATTGTCTGGGAAAAGGTGTGCTGTAGTTCACAGGGGTTGGGCTGAGTTGCAGGACTTTGCACCAATGTCAGTGAAGTAATGATGATTTATTTCCAATTTGAATGGTGGGTGAATTTGGAGGGGAGCTTGCAAGAGGTATTGTTTCCATACATATATGGTGTCCTTCTGTTAATTGTAAGCTGTCATAATAGTGCAACTAAATCAACTTTTCAGATGACCACTGCTGATATTAAGTCACATGAAAATCTGATGCCATCCACTGCCGACATGTGGTTGGGTAGATTGCTGTCACTATCCCTTTGTTTTGACTGGGCCTGCTCGATAGGAGTTGCGGATTTGAAAGGAGCATAGATGAGTTATTGCATTGCATTTTGTTGATGGTATTAACAGCTGCCACTGTGTGTTGGTGGTGAAGGAAATAAATATTGAATATGCTGCCTGGGGACTGCAAGCAGACTGCTTTGTCCTGGATGATGTCAAGTTTCTTGAGTGCAGCTCGTGGTGCACACATCCCTACTCCTGATTTGAGTCTTATAGATGTGAAATGGGCACTGGTGCTTCAGGAAGTGAGTTACTCCCTGCTGAATTCCTAGCCTCTGACTTGTTCTTGCAGAGCCCTTCCTGAAGAAGGGCTTATGCCCGAAACGTCGATTCTCCTGTTCCTTGGATGCTGTCTGACCTGCTGCACTTTTCCAGCAACATATTTTCAGTCTTGTTCTTGCAGACACAATATTTATACTGCAGTAAGAATGTATGAACCATATGGATGGATTGTTGTCAAAATACCTTCTGTTGTGTTTTTTTTACCTGTTTGATCTCTCGCCACCACTGTCACAGACTTTATCAGCAAGTGTGTGGAGGACTGTATACCGGGTGTTCCCCAACAGGAAACCCTGGATGAATCAGGACATACAGAACCTGCTAAAAACCAGGCATGAGGCCTTCACATCAGGAGACCCACTCAAATATAAGGAGGGCCATTAAGACAGCCAAGGACCAATACCAATCCAAACTAGAGACCCAGACAGACATCTGGCGACTATGACAAGGACTGAATGACATCACAGCTTCTTAAAAGAGACAGTGCAATATAGCAGATGATGACATGTCCCTCCCAGATCGTCTCAACGCCTTCTATGCTTGCTTTGAGCAGATTTTCGGCAGAGAGGTAACACCTATTCTGACACGTCCTGATTGAACCTATTCCAACAGTCACTGCATCAGAGGGCAGATCCGTTTTCCTTCATGTGAATCCAAGGAAAGTAATGGTACCAGAAGGAGTACCACACCATGCACTCAAAGCATGCGCAGATCAACTGGCAGAGGTCTTCTCAGGCATCTTCAACCTCTCCCTGCAGCAGGCCACTGTCCCTGCCTGTTTCAAGAGGGCCAACATCATCCCTGTGCCTAAGGAAAGCTCAAGCAGCATGTCTCAATGACTACCGCCCAGTGGCCCTAACTTCGGTATTCGTGAAGTGCTTTGAAAGGCGGATCATGGCATTAATTAACTCCAGCATCCCCACTACTCTTGACCCACTCCAATTTGCTTATCGGACCAACAGATCCATGTTGGATATCATATCACTTGCTCTTCACTCCTCCCTAGAACATCTTGGCACCAAGAATAGCTATGTAAGAATCCTACTCATTGACTACAGTTCAGCCTTCAACACAATTATCCCCTCAGGACTGATTACTAAACTTAGTGATCTCGGACTAAGCCCCACTCTCTGCAACTGGATCCTCAGTTTCCTGACCCACAGGCCACAATCAGTGAAGATTGGGGACAATATTTCATCCTCACTAACACTCAACACTGAATCCCCCAGGGTTGCGTACTCAGCTCCCTACTGTACTCACTGTATACTCATGACTGCATTGCCAAATACCAGACTAATGCCATTTACAAGTTCACTGATGATACCACCATAGTTGGTTTGAATCTCAGATGGCGATGAAACAGACTACAGCTGGCGTGGTGAAAGACCTGGAAAAATGATGCACTGAGAACAACCTAGCTCTCAATGCCAACAAAACCAAAGAACTCATTATTGACTTTCAGCAGGATTTTACTCATGCCCCTCTATACATTAACAGCACAGAGATGGAATGAGTGGAGAGTGTCAAGCTCCTGGGAGTGGTCATGCACAACAAGCTTTCTTGGACTCTTCATGTGGACACACTGGCTACAAAATCCCAACAATGTCTCTTCTTCCTCAGGCAGCTGAGGAAATTTGGCATGACGGTGCACCATCGAGGGCATTCTGTCTGGATGTATCACTACCTGGTATTGCAACTGTACCATTCAAGATCAGAGACGGTTACAGAGAGTGGTGAACTTGGCCTGGACAATCACAAAGGCCAACCTCTCATCTACGGAATCCATCTACCAGGCCCACTGTCAAGGAAAGGCCACCAGCATTCTCAAAGATCCATCCCACCCTGGCAATGTTCTTCTACAACCTCTACCATCAGGGAGAAGGTACAGAAGCCTGAACACACGCACTAGCCAGTTTTGAAACAGTTTCTACCCTACTGTTGTTAGAATACTAATTGGACTCACAAACTCTTAATATTCGCCTGTACCTGTGTTTTTGTTTTTGTTGCTGTTTACCTATTATTTACTATCTATGCTACTTAACTCTGTGATCTGCCTATATTGCTCACAGGACAAAGCTTTTCACACGTGACAATAAATTCAATTCAAGTCAATAAATTATATTTATTTAAATCAAGCTCAAGATTTTCACCAAATGTTCTGTTGTTGTCTCTCTCCAAGACATCATGCTACACACTTGCTAATCATTCATTGGCAAGGCATTAGTAGGCCTTCTCCTAGAATCAAGACAAAGGGCCAAACTCCTGCCTTATTGAGAACAAGGCAGCTCCTACACCCAGTAGCACTATGTTGGAGGTTATGGGTACTGCTGGAAGAGAGACCCTGTTGTTTCAGAATCACACACAACTCAGGACTAGGCTAAATAATGTTCTTTGGTGGGGAGTGTGATTTTTGTGTAATGGTTCGTGGAAAAAGCAGTACAGGGGATTTCTGAGGAATGAACAGGGGCAGGGTTCTACCAGTGGGTGCACACAATCATCAAGGGATAGTCCTCCCTCAACCCACAGGGTGACCAACTACCTGCAACTTTTAATCAGTTTCACGCACCACATGGCAATTTGTTTGAGACCTAGAAGTGGTGCATAATTTGCCACTAAGGGCTTCAGTTGGCAATGGAGCAGGTAGGTCAACCATGGAATCTCCTGCCGAGAATTTAATTCTGGTGGAGGGAGGAAGGTGCCACCAAATTTAATGTTGTTCCCAAATCCAAAGTCACCATCTCTGAGAAAGGAGGGCCCATTACTTACTTTTCTGACCCCAAAAGCAAAACATTCCACCCCTTTCAATTTATCCCACTACTTTTTCATTTACAATGGGCTAAAGTATGTAATCCAAAGCAATTAGTTATATTTTTAATGGATTAGATAACTGGAAAAGCACTTTAAAAGTATAGTAATGTTAAGCATCAATCTTGGCATCCTTGAATGAACATTAAACTGAAACAATTAATGGGATTTGCACATTTTAATAAAGAAACACTCCAGTCAGAAAGCAATTTTGAAGAAAACTAAAGCTATTATACAATTTGTTTAAATTATTCAATTAACTTCAATTAGCTCAAGACATATTTCACCTAATTATTCCGGTGACTTTCTGACAATTTAACTTGGATAACATCTTAGTTGGCCTAAACTGTATCTTCATCTCCATCTTTTAATTAAATTGTATTAAAATTACAACAGTTAAAAGCAAATTTAATTATAAGACTGGCTGCCCCATGTGAAAAAAAGGGACTTCTCTGCAACATGTCAAGAAATAGACAATGATTTTTGACACAGGTAATGATGAAAATATTAACATGCATAACAATAACATGGTGATCATTATTTTATTAGCAAAATTGTGTCTTAGACTTTGCAAGTGCCTTTGTTAGAGCTCTAATCTGTTTACTCTATCAGAAGAAAGTAATGGGAAATAAAAAATTTTACATATTAATTTAATTAAAATCATTTGTTTCCGCATTTAAGAAAAGCCTTGTGGATATAATTTACTATTGTATATTTACATTAGCCCTCAATTAACTACAAGTGATTGTTAAGGAAACTGTTCTTTCAAAGAGTAAGCACATATTGAAGATAAAACTCTATTATGCCCTTATCATAGGATTATTGATATCCTCTTCAAAATCCATTACTTAAAACAGTAACTTCTTGCTTTCATCATTAATCTATAACCAGTTCCTTAATTTTTCCATTTCCACTTGAAGTTTGTTTTCATGGTCACGAACATTGATTTCTCAGGATTTAATTTTCCACATACATCCACATAGAGTTAGAAATATATTATAAGAGTCTGGTTGCTCTCTGACCACGAGTGGTTTTGAGGAGATCTGAGAAATTATGTTTACACCCAGAGGATGGTAGAAATATGGAACGTGTTGCTTGCATGGATTGTGGAGGCAAGCACGCTCACAACATTTAAGAAGCATCTGGATAAGTGCTTAAAATATTGGAGCATCGTTGGCTGCAGATCAAGTGCAAGTAAATGGGGTTAATCTTATTTGGGGTTTGATTGATAGACATAGACATGATGGGCCAAAGGGCCTGTTTCTGTGCTGTATGACTCTACAACTCTATGATCCTATTGTAAAGTGTGTCTGTGATTCATGATTTTGCCACTTGTGACGTTCTTTGGAAAAGCAGCCCTACAAATCACAGGATCTTATTGTATTTAGAAGTGAAATTGATGTTTCACAATTTGTACTATTTGTGAGTCCCGCTACCTCTTACTCACTCAAGATTCATTGTATTCCATCCCCTGCACAAATAGTATCTGTCCATCATTAGAAAGGTCATTGCAAGATAAATATCACTGAAATTTGAAGCCACTTCTTTAGGATGTTGGTTTCACTTGATACCATTCAAAATGTTTGAAGGTGGCACAGTGGTTAGTCCTGATACTTCATAGCACCAGGGACCCAAGTTCAATTCCTGCCTCAGGTGACTGTGTGGAGCTTGCATGTTCTCCTCATGTATGCTTGGGTTTCCTCCGGGTGCTCTGGTTTCCTCCCATAGTCCAAAGATCTACTGGTTGTGTGGATTGGCCATGCTAAATGCATGGATACGATCGGGAGCTGGGTCTGGGTGGAATGCTTTTTAGAGGATTGATGTAGACTTGGTGGGCAAAATGGCCTCTTTTTGTACTGTCGGGATTCTATGTTTATGGAATGGGCTCCACTTCAAATGTGTTGTCATATATTAATATAAACATTAAGAATATCTATTTGTAAAATTAATTTTTATTGTGGGGCATGGCAGTGTTCTAATCTGATTCTTGTCATTTTCCTTCCTTTCCCTGCGGGATCTTCCCATTCCCATATGAACTGATTCTGCTGACTGTGTGGAAGGGTCATTGGGCAGAAAATTCCCAGGCCTTGAATGACATGGGCATTGGCAAGAAATTTGGGAAAATCTCATGAGAACTTGAGCAAGGCCTTTCTCGACCTTGAGAGCAACAAGCTGTATTTACCTGGTAAAGCACCTCTGGCTCCGGGACCTCCATCTTGGAGACCCAGCACCAATATCTCAGGAAATGCTGTGAGCAGTGGCTATACACATTCCACAGACACTGACATTCAACACACATCAGACTCACTGCATTATCATGGCACCTCTCTTATCCACTTCAGCAACTTTTAAGCTATCCTATGAAGCGCACTGGCAATTATCATTGGAATGTTGCTGGAAAGTCACTTTGTCCATAGGAGCAGGCATTGAGCTCATGGGTTACACCATAAGGCTGGTCATATGCTTTCTTAATGCCTAACTGGTTGATCATATCATCCAGCCTTGTCTTGCCTTTATAGTTTCAGCCCCTCAGCCATAGTTTAAAGACTCATTGTATTTCTGCATCATCTTGCAGTTTAGCACAGAGACAAAGCCAGGCAGTCTGTCTCACTGGTCTAGAGTCATCAGTCATGGGGAATGATTTTGAATGGCACTGTACTATATCAATCTCCCGCCTACACCAAGTGCCCACAGCATCCACAGCAAACATGCTGGATGTGCATGAACCAAATGGCTATGTCTCAAAGCTCAAGGTGCGTAGTCCTCAATTAGTTCAAGGTGGGGCTGCTGTAAGTCAGTGGGGTCTCGGTGCAGTCATCCAAGGGCCGTATCTAGGATCAGTCCAGTGCCTGAGGCACAGTCAGACCACACGCTTCAGGTGAGTCAGACCGTTAATCTCACTGCAGTCAAGAGAATGAGCCATAATCAGTCCTGCAGGTCCAGTACAACGAGACAGTGGATTAGCAGATCATCTGTCAAGGAGATACATGATGATCAGTCAGGGTCTGTTTAGATATCACACCAGTCTGTCCCTCCAAATCAGCCAGGGGGTGGAATACAATGAATCCTGAGTGAGTAGAAGGTGGGGGGAATCAACACTGGGGACCAAAGGCATCAGCCTGGAGTGCTGAGGGTACAAAGATGGTGAAGGGGGAGAAATTTGATGTATATGGGGTAGCTGGGAGTGCATGACAGGCCATTGGATGCTGCAGGAGTGGGAGGGTGATGGGAAATCACAGGCACCGTGGCTTCAATAGGGGGATGGTGCAGCATCAGAGTGGGCAGGACCAAACTGTAGGGATGGGGCTCAAGGGGTAAGGATGAGAATTGCAGAGTTGTAGTTCAAGGTGGTGGGTGGATAGCAATGTGTGTGAGTTCAGTTGGGATGTGCTGCCCAGGATAGACACTACACGCATCACGCTGGGAGGAACATGTATAACGAAACTGAACTCATCAATAGAAAAGGGCCCATTTTATCAACATGCAAGTGATCTGTGATCATTGATTCCGCTTTCTATACTTTAGTGCCTAGGAGCTTGGACCTTTGGAAACTCTCATGTTCCTGTTATGTTTGTGCAGTGCTTCCGATACCTTACAAGAATGGATACTGGGAGATAAGGGTTTCCCTCCATGGCTATGGCTGATGATGCCATTTCTACACCACCCTGACAGAAGCTGAGTGTAGTTACATTGGGCCCAAACGTTGACCTGGACCACAGTGGAGCACATGCTAAGCCTTCTGAAGGTGAACGTTCACTGCTGGGACTGTTGTGGGAGAGCCTTCTCACCGTGTCTTCGAGATAGATTATCGTTGCATACTGCGCTCTGCACAACCCGACCAGTCAAAGAGGGGACGTGGTGAATGCTATCAAACAGGGAAAGCAGGAGGAGAAGGATCCTGAGTCGGAGGAACATCACCTTCTGCATGACAAAGTATGGGGACTACAAACCAGAGAAGATTTAATTGATACTCAGTTTCAGTGGATGAGACCTGGCTGAATTACAAGCAATTTGTTTTGTGATGTAAGGGACAATTATAGCTTTTATTTGTTTGATTTCTGTGCACTGCTGTTGCTTGTAAATAAAAGTGATTTTTTTTCAGGTGACTGAAGTCTTTCCTGTACGTGAACAATACTATGATGCTGAGCTACAGTATGCGTTAAGGAAAGCATAGCAGTCACTTAGAGAGGGAGAAGTGGGATTAGTGCTGATGAGCATAAAGATTTTTCCAAATATTTTTTCAGTGTCAAGTGAGCTCTGTTTTTCAATACTTATTTTCCATAAAATCTAAGCTCATTTTTATTGCAACAAAATCTCTGTGCCTTAAGAAGCATTGGTTTGCAGCTGCTATGCCACCCAGTTGATGGTGAAGCTAAGACTCGATCAGCTGCATGGCTGGTGTTCAAAGATGGCGTCGGTGCCAGGGTTACCAGCATATCCCAGGATATCCTGGCAGTGGGGAGAACCTCTGGCTGCAATGAATGGGAGAATCGGGCTAGCATTGGATGAGAGACGCACTAGACACCATGGAGGCGTAGAAGATGATTGATAACGTGTTTTGGGGAAAGAAACCATCTTTGAGGCCAGACAAAAATGAAACATTGTTGACGTATGGAAAATTCAGCAGGATGTATCTGCAATCATGCAGTCAGTTATAGTGGTCTATGTGGCTTTCACACAAAATCCTCCAGTGGTACATGGTGTCCTTGAAATGGAGGACTTGGTTCCAGGCTACTATACAATGGGTATTGTTGCTATCCTTAGTTGGGAGGATCTTTTGTCTTGCCATGTCTTCCTTTACAATAAAGTGGTGCATAGGGCTTTCCCCAAATGATCACTTGTTAGAGTTAATGGAAGTTCTTATCACCAACAGGAATCTAAGGGTCCAGTTGCTTTTTCAGTGGGGGCAATGCTATTACCAAGCTTTGGAGGTCAAGAAAGCAATAAAATAAATTGTAGATTCAGTTAGTAGACTAGAATAAATACCATATGGCAACACTTTGTCTAGAAATACTTGAGGGTTCCATTACCATTTTATTACAAGGATTACCTCGAATCTTAATGACATCTGTTAACTAGAAGACAAAGAATAGAGCAGAACAAAACAAGCTTGTTTGCCAAGAGTTATTTAAAAAACTGCAAGATAAAGTTAAAAATATACAGATAATAACTCTGACCCCTGAATTGAACCAGTCCAGAGTTACACCTACCATTCATCACTAAACATAGAAGGGCAGTGAAGGGGTTAAAATATGACTTTAACATTGAAACATATTTGTACGAGGGCAGTTATAATTCTTCTGCCTAACTGATGTGACTTCAAAGCAAGATTAAAGGTGAATATTACAGTATAAGATGATATTACCATTTTTAATTTGTATTAAGGTTATGGGTCATCATATGAATTTTCTTTATAATATATCAAGCTGACAATAGGCAGCAAAAATGGTAATAGATAAAAGTAAGCGGAAAGGGCACTGTCTTTTCTGGATAGGTCAATGGCAGCCAGGAGACTCACACATCCACCTTTCATCCCATCATCATCCTTTTTTCCTATTAAATGTGGACACCCAATTAACATCTCAGCTTGGCGGACAACCTCATTTTCAGTGAATTATTGCAATTTTTCCCTTCTCTGAAATGAGAGTGATCACAATACATCATAGCATTCTGTGGATTAGCACTAATTGATTTGAGTACAGATTGTGATGGCCTACTTATATAATCTAGCCCTTATTTGGTCCTACGAGGGACGAAGAGAATATTAGATTCCCAGGTCTGTTGCCATGGCAATGAGAGTCACCTGACATCTTGTTACAAAGTGGTGAGGTTGGATTGCTTTCCCAGTGGGGTCGTCAGTAAACTGGAGTGATGTCCAAACATCATTACATGCTGCTCTGATATTAAAGCAGGGGATTAGCACCTTATTGCAGGCAACCTGGATTTGTCATTTCACCTTCATTATCTAATTTACTGGCAGTAATGTGACTGTGCCTGCAGGCATGAAGACCTGGGCCAAAACCTAAACTTTAACCCTTCCAGTTCTTTCTTCTATAGGAAAACAACTGCGCCCCATTCAGATAATGAGATCTGTAACTTTTTCTTTGCACATAGACTCATGTCTTGCTTATTCTGTGACCTATTAAGATTTCAATAATGCTAAATTCATTGACTTTGTGAGGGGAGCATGCCTTTCCCAAAATTTAAGTGCTATTGAGTAGCCATGAAACTTGTATGGGACTGCTTTAGGTCTATCTAACGCTGTGTGTTCCTACAACACTATGGGAAGTATTTGTAAATGCTTTAACACATTTCTTTCACAATCTACTCTTTGTTGTTTTTCGATGGAGGCATTAACCTATTTATTCAAAACACCTTAAAGCCTCTTTTAAAATAACAGAGAAAATTTTCAAAAGAGCACATTATGTGTCCACATATATTTTCTCCTTGTATTAGCTTTCTTCAAGCCATGAGGTTTTTGAAAAATAAACTATTTTTGTTTGTGAAGGTATTATTCCTGATTACAATCACAAAAATGACTTTCTAATGAAATGTTAAACATTACCATTCATTTATTTATGATTTATTTATTCAGCATTTAATTTTATTGCAATAAATATAAGCTTAGTTTTTATGGAAGAGAAGTATTTAAAAACTGAGCTTGCTTGACACTGAAAAATGTTTGGAATAACTTGCCAGCACTAATATAGGTTACAAAACCATTCCAAGATATGGAGTTGGTTTATCTTAAGAAAAACATATATTGACTTAGGCAGCAATTTTAAATTGTCCATCATAATGACAAATCTGCTAAATATTTCAGTAAGTCTGTGCTTGTAGACTCATAAAGACAATTTCTTAGACTTAGTGTCAGACTGTGATTTGATAACATTATCTCTGCCATAACAAGATAGGAATATAGTCCTCACATTTATCGATGATTATTCTGTTTACCCCCTTGCCATTAGCTGTTTGTCAGTATTTGTGAATTTATTAACTTTAAGGGTGCTCCTCTCCACCCACTGCTCTCTGCTCCCCACATCCCACCACTTCTATTCTTTGACCTTTTGTTTGGTCTTTTCCAGTATCATTTATCTACCACAAATTGTAATGTTCTTTCTACTTTGTTCATGGTTAAACAAAGATTTAGATTTAGATTTAGATTACTTACAGTGTGGAGCTTTGACATTTTTTTAGTGTGTGCAATAAGTTACAATCCAACGTAAGCCTATCTTTTATTTTAAATGAGTAATTTAAAAAGAGTTCAGAGTTATAATTAACAAGGTCCAATAATTGTGAATTATATATTTATTTGATATAAAAAAACGGAACAATGAGCATTGTAAAAAATGAACGCTAATATGGTACTACTGTCAAAGATCAGTCCCTCCCAATGTTGGTATAAAAGTCAACCATAAAAGTCTTATTATCGCTCAAATGTAATCATAAATAATAATAAATTTTAATATTAAATGCCAAATGTAATATTAATTGCTTTTATAATTTACCTGAAGCCTACATAAAATAAACAATTTATAAAAGTGCCAAATGTACTAAGAAGGTAATATGAAAACAAAGCTAAAGGCTGACATTGAGGTTGTGAGGAAATTGCCTGGAAGTGTAGGTCAATTAGGTCTTTCTAGATTAGCTTCCATTGGGATCCTACAACATAACTCTGAATGACCTTATTCTTTACAAGTTTCTGCCATACTGCCATTGAAATTATGGCTGGAGATCAGAAGAAGCATCATAAAGATTCCAGATTTTTTTCTTCGCTTTTGTATTTCATCAGCCTGATTTACCATTATACTTTTAATTTTCTTACATAAATTGCATTTATGCACAGAAAAGTGTCTGCAGAGACCTTCACAGATGAAGGATGTAATACTGCCAAACTTTTATGAAGTTGAGAGAAAAACAAAGGCAACTTAAGTGCCATTTCCTTGTTGTACATAAAGAAGTAAACTATGAATTGAATATGTCTTTTTATTTTGTGTTGCAAAAACGATTCTTTCCTACTTATAAGTTGGAGATTCAGATCACATATTCTTTGGGGGAGCTGGGAGTTGTCAGTCAGTTTTCATTTGAAAAATAATACTTCTTTGTAGTCTTTTTAACAGAATCCTCATGCTTTGCAAACTGCTTCATTCTGCATGTTAGAAGCATGACCCGTCCTTCAGACTTGTTCAATCAAAACACCGATCAACTCAATATTCTGTCTCCCACATATGAAGCAAACACCCTGGAATGTATTGAGTACTTCCCATACCTCAGCAGCCACCTGTCTCAAAAGGTCAGAGAAATGAGGAAATCTAGCAGCTGGATCAGTGATGCAGGCTCTGCCTTCTACAAACTATGGTGGTGAGTATTTGACAGCAAATCCCTCTGAACATCATCTAGAGTCCTAGCATATGCAGCAATTACCACATCGCTGCACTGCATAAGACCTCAACACTGCAGCAGTAACAGTTAAGAGTATGCAAGATATTCCACCAGCAATGATTTTGGATTCAATAGGTGGACTATCAAACAAATTCTTGTATTCTTCTTGAATCCAGTCCTACAAGCATCCAAGCAAAACTACAGCAAAATCAGCTTTAATGCATTGAACACTGTTTGGATGGCCAAATATCACCTCGTGCACCAGGTCCTGTTCTCTCAAATCTCAAATGGCCAAGATTCCTCACAAGCGAGGAGGTAAAAAGCATGTTGAAGGCACTCTAAAGTCATCTTTGATGTGTGACAGCATTAAACATAATGACTGGGAGGAGCTGGCAAACACCCCATAGAATAGTTACTTTTCAAAGGTCTCGTGTATCTACGTGTATGTGAAAAATATTGTACTTTCAATGTTTTGTTGATTCTGGCTGGAGGGAAAGATCGGTACAGCAGCGTCCCGGTAAAGCCAATCCTCTCTGTCGTTGTCCTGCTTGTTGGGTGTTTAAAATATGGTTTGCAAAGTTATCCCAAGTCTCAGTTGTGAGGAGCGTGGCATTTGCAGTAGCTGCAAGGGATAGCAATAGTGGTGGAAAGTCACTAATTCAATATGACCTAGACTTGAAATGATGGGAGTTCATGTATTTCTGTGATACAGAGTTACTGGTATCATTTTCATTTCCCTGTGGAAAAACTGTTTTCTTTATTTCAGTTAGCTTTGTGTCAGTACAGGATAACAACATAAAGCACTCACAGCTTCTTTTTAACATATTAACTACAATATTACAGCCTTTGTTCATCTCCTGAACGATTTGAATCTGGGACTTGTTAAACAGCCAATAATCAACTGTTTTATCAAGACTTAATTTATGTTCAGTGTTAATAACCCTAAGACAAAAGTAAAAAGCACCATGTCATAGAGTCATGGAGCTGTACAGCATGGAAAGAAACCCTTCGATTCAACTCGTCCATGCTGACCAGATATCCTAAATAAATCTGATCCCATCTCCCAGTATTTGTCCCATATCCCTCTAAACCCTTCTTATCCATATACCCATTCAGATGCCTTTTAAATGTTGCAATTTTACCAGCCTCCACCACGTCCTCAGGCAGCTCATTCTATACACACACCACCCTCTGCTTGAAAGGTTACCCGTTAAATCTTTTCCCTCTCACTTTAAACCCAAGCCCACCAAATTTTGACCACCACCCTCTACCTTCTACCTTCTAGTTCTCTATCCAAATAGCTAGTTTTCCCTCTATTCCATGTGATTTAACCTTGCTAACCAGTATATCATGAGGAATCTTTTTGAATGCCTGACTGAAGTCCGTATAGATCATGACCACTGCTCAACAATCCTTTTCATTACTTCTTCAAAAAACTCAAACAAGTTAGTGAGATATGCTTTTTCACACAAAAAGCCATGTTGACTATCCCTAATCAGTCTTTGCCATTCAAAATACATGTAAACCCTGTTCCTCTGGATTCCCTCCAACAACCTGACCACCACCGATGTCAGACTTAATGGTCTTCAGTTCCCTGGCTTTTCCTTACCTCTCCTTGTATAGGACTATTCGTGTGAATTTCAACAGCGTGAACTCCTGTGAGTAAGATATGGAGAATAATCTCTGTCTAAGTGAAATACTGCATCCCTGGGTGATCAAAATTCAGGATTTCAGATACTGAAGGAGAAGAAAGTCAGAAGTAAGATCCCCTTTGACATATACTGTGGATTGAATTCAAAGAATAACCGCAATATACACAATGTTTCTGTGATAAGACTTACCTCAAGTTATGAGGAATCAATCCATTAAAACAGATTTTGGTGAGTATTTGTGAAGTTTCTATACTGAAAGATTATATAAGATGTAGTGTTATGACTTCACTGGGAACAGAGCACTGATTATTGAGTCCCATTGTTCCACAACCCATCACAAAATGAAGGAGACTTTAAGATAACCAATCTATCCGACCAACTGCTATGAAGGAGAAAATCAATTCACACCATTGTTCATCATTAAGAAAACATAACTATTTATTGTAAAACACAACTTTAACAAATAATGGAGAAAAGACAAGATTAGTAATCTACTAAAATCCAATTTGAACCATATCCTTCAATAACTCCAAATTCACATACATTATTTCATAATTAAGACAGACATAAGTAGACAATTCGACATAAATATTATGGATAAAAATAATTGACATGGTTCTGAATACAAAACGTCCAGGTCACAAATATGGGTTACATTGTATCTCACAGTTTCTTTTGACTTGGGAGCTGATGACGCACTGTTGTCTGGTCAACCTAAGTCTTTTCTTTTTAGAATTCTTTCTTTAAAGCTTATATGCTTTCTCTCTTGGAAGAGAGGGATGTTTCCCATTTTCCTGACTCTGGACATCTCTAACAATTCAGCACTTCCAGATTTGTAACAAACTGCAACTGGCCCAATTCAAAGGCTGTTGTCAGGCAGTTATCCATGAACTCCTGGTATTACAGCTTTTTAGCCTGTCCAACATTCAGTCCAATTTATGATCCAACAAGGAAAAACATGTGATCTCTTTTAACTGTTTGTAGGGGATGAGGAGTTGTTCGAGGTGAAGTGTCTTTGCTTTCATTTTTTAAAATTAATATTCAAAACAGTTCTGGTGTAAAGAGGCAGGCCTTGCCTTCAGCATTTATACCCAGCTAGAGGTCTCCACTTATGTTCTGGGGATCGCCTGGCCTGCCTCACTGGTAAGTCTGCCATTTCAGAATGGAAATACAAACTTCTGGGTTAGTTTGTCTCCAGTCAGGTTTGTGGGGCTGGAAGATATCCCATTCCTGACTCAGGAACAAAACTGGGACCTTCGTCTTCATCTGACTCCACAGCAGGGATGGAGAGATGGGGAGACAAAATGGATAGAAACATATTTGATTTTAATCTAAATCCTTTTGGTAAATCATTACAAGAGGAATTGTAACCCACTGCAAGGAATCAATGATTGGAGATTTGGCAATGATGATCATGATTGTTGAAAGCCCTGGTCAAATGATTGGCTTTGTCTTGTTTAAGGTGAAATTTATTAGGTGTTCATGTGATCATTTGTTATTTCATAGAACCAATAGAATGAAAAAGTACCCTTTAGTCCAACAAGATAACTTGCTGTTCATGCATTTGAATCATAGGCTCTTCTCCATTCCAGGTTCATCAAATATCTCTGCACATTTTCCTTCCCAAGGCATTGTTAATGGGTGCAACCAAATAAAATCTAGTATCCTATATGATTCACTGTGCTCTATATGGATCACTTAGTATACTCCAAGGTTCTAATTCTCCAAACCCATGTCACCAAGTATTTGATTATCTGTACCTTTACCTTTATATGCTTCAATCAAATTCAAATATTTATGTAGCTTATTTTTTTAAATGTGCTCATTGATATTGTTCCTCCTGAAAATATATTGCACCCATATTCACTATTCCTTGGGTTATGTGATTCCTCTAACTTATAAGCCTATGTAAAACTATTAACTTTTCCTCATTATCTTCTAAATGTGCAGCTACAACCCATGATAATTAAAAAAGCCTAATTCTCAGAATAATCACCATAACTGTGTCTGAAATGAACATCAGACTACTCCTCAAGAACATTGGGTTATCATAAAATGTAGAAGGACATTAGTGCCCATCCCTCATTGACCTTGAGAAGGTGGTGGTGAGTTGCCTTGAACCACTGCAGTTCATGCATTGTAAATCCACCTACAATTCCCTTAGAGAGGGAATTCCATGTTTTGACCCAGTAACAGTGGATGAACATTGATACACTTTCACGTCAGGATGGTGAGTATCTTGGAAGGGAACATGCAGGTCATAGTGTTCCCATGTATCCGCTGCCTTTATCCTTCTAAATGGAAGTGGTCATGGGCTTGGAAGTTGCTCTCTAAGGATCTTTGATGATTTTCTGCAGTACATCTTGCCAATAGCACACACTGCAGCTACTGAGTGGTGGTGTTGGAGGGAATGGATGCTTGTAGGTATGGTACCAATCTAATGGGTTGCTTTGTTGTGGATAATGTCAAGCTTGTTGAATGTTGTCGGAAATGCACTCTTCCAGACAAGGGGGGAATATTCCATCATAATCCTGACTTGTGCCTTGTAGATGGTGGACAGACATCGAGGAGTCAGAAGTTGAATTACTCACTGTGGTATTCCTAGTTTCTGGCCTGCTGTTATAGCCAGTCCATATGTGGTGAGTCCAATTGAGTTTTTGGTCAAGGGTAACCCTCAGGATGTTGATAGTGGGGTAACACCATTGAATGTCAAGGAGTAGAGGTTAGCTTGTCTCTTATTGAAAATAGCCATGCTTGGCATTTATATAGCTCAAATATTATTTGCCACTTGTCAGCCCAAGCCTGGATATTGTCCAGATCTTGTTGCTTTTGAAATGAACTGTTTCAGTATCTGATGAGTTGGAAATGGTGCTGAACTTGTGCAATCATCAGTAAATATCCCCACTTCTGTCTTTGTAATGGAGGGAAGGTCATCGATGAAGCAGCCAAAGATATTTAAGCCTAGGACACCACCTGAGGCACCCTACTCTTGGTAGAGATGTCCTGGAGTTCATATGACTGACCTTCAATAATCACACCTGTCTTCCTATGTGCCAAGTATCATTCCAACCAGTGAAGAGCTTGCTGCCTGATTCCCATTTATTCGAGTTTTGCTATGGCTCCTTGATGTCACACTCAGTCAAATTGGCTTGATGTCAAGGACTGTCATCCTCACCTCACTCTGGAATTCAGCTCTTTTGTCCATGTTTGATCCAAGTAATGAGTTCAGGAGCTGAGTGAACCTGGCAAAACCCAAACTAGGCATCACTGAACAGGTTATTGCTAAGCAGGTGCTGCTTGATAGCACTGTTGATGACACCTTTCATCACTTCACTGATGATTGAGAGTAGACTGATGGGGCAATAATTGGCCAGGTTGAATTTGTCCCACTTTTTATGTACAAGACATTCCTGGGCAATTTTCCCCATTGTCAGGTAGTTGCCAGTATTATAGCTATACTGGAACAGCTTGGCTAGGAGAGCAGCAAGTTCTGGAGTACAAGTATTCAGTACTATTGTTGGAATGTTGTCAGGGCTCATAGCCTTTGCAGTATCCACAGCCCCCAACCATTCCTTGATATCATGTGGAGTGAATTGAATTTACTGAAGACTAGGGTCTGTGATGCTAGGGATCACCGGAAGAGGCCAAGATTTATCTATGAAACAACAACTCTGAAATAAGTTTTGCTTAAATTTAAGCTCATCAATAATGTATTGGTGAATTTTGAGAATGCTGTATCTTATGATCAAAACAAATGACCACAAATTGCTGGGGAAAATTCTTCTAATGCTTTTCTACACCAATCATACTGTGTTGTCATATATCTTGGTTCCAAAGATCCCTCACTACATCGCTATCAAAGCCCCTGTACAATTTTATTAAGCCTAGTTGAAATGGCTGATGGAAATAATGACAAAAGTGGTTCAAAATATTTCTGCAAATCCTGTTGTGAAAATTTGTTATCTGTCATACTAATATATAATGTTATTGACCGGATAGAAACATAGAAAATAAGACCAGGAATAGGCCATTCAGCCCTTTAGGCCTACTGTACCATTCTGTGTGATCATGAAATGAGCCACTGCAGAAA